>NC_086446.1:128664173-128936673 GCF_028390025.1 Pseudophryne corroboree
TTATTTTATTCATATTTGCAGGGTACCGGTCCCGTTCGGCTTTTAAGCTCATTCAACTTAACAGAAAATTTCAGTTCCTGCAGAGAGCTCGTGCACTTGTTGATCTCTGTGCTGCCCCAGGAGGCTGGTAAGGGATTTCCATATTGTCTAAATGTGTTAGAAAAATCTGTACCAATGTATTCCTCTGCCACCCAATCTGGGGGACACTGCCTAACTATGGGGTTAAGAAGGTACAGATGTGTCCCCTTACATCTTTGCTGTTTTGCTAAATATGGCAAAGCTGTTTTTCACGAAGTAACAAGTGGATAGATTTTAAAATTATTGTTTGCCGTGATAGAACATGTATAAAGTAACATATTAAAGAAGCAAATTAAGAAAAATTACAAGGCACGGCTAAATCTCTGAGTCTCTGGCATGCAAAACTGTGCCATGCATGGCGGGAAATAGCAAAGATGTATGTGGACATATCTGTATGTAAGGGAGCAGGTACTAAACAGCTAACAAACTAGAACAATGCTCACCCCTCTCTAAGCCCTCACCACCTCTTCAGAGCTCGTACTGTCCATAGGTTTGTTTAAAGTTAGAACCTCCAAACATGTTTACATATGTTTGTCCTGTACATTGTCCTTTCAGCAGCACACCTATGGGCAGGCAACTTTAGGAAGGCATGTTGAACATAGTAGCCCATCTATATTTGATCCATGGAGCTCAGTGTGACCACTATCTGTTTTCAACATTCTCTCCTTTTTTTTTCTTTCTTTTTTTCTTTAAATCATGTTTATGCAGCAGGTTACATTGCTTTCCACAGGGAAAACATCGGGGTGTAGAGTGGATCTTGATCCAGAGGCACCAACAGGCTAAAGCTTTAGCTGTTCCAGGATGCATTGGGGCCGCCTTAATAACCCGGCATCCAGGCACTGAGAGCTCTGTTTCGCGTTGGTGCCTGCAGCAGCAGGTCACCTAACAGGGCAGCCCTGAAAAAACTTTTTTAAGAAGATTTCTTCTCTTGGCTGTCAGCGCTATATGTCATAGTGATATTTCAGCGCTGCAGCTCCATCACCTCCCAAGTGGGATCGTATGCTCCCACGACCTGCTTCCCGGATGCTTGCGGCGGAGACGTCCCAACTTAGGCACACAGTCGCAGACCACTCTCCTGGATCGTGTGGCTGCTACAGGGAGGAGATAATTGTCCCCCAGGCGGGACCCGCCATTAAATCGTGTTCCATCCACAACCTAGGGAGATGGGTCGCGGCGCTGGCGTGGACACTGTCACTGGGCAGGGACCCCACTAGACCACTGCGGCGTCTGAGTACAGGTCGGGTGTACTAATACTCCATTTAATAAGGATCACAGTACCCACAGTACCGTGGTGGAAGTCCAGCATAGGGGAGGTGGCGCTTGACCTGTAACCCCTCCCCTGGCCCAGGGCGTCATGACCTGTAACCCCTCCCCTGGCCCAGGGCGCCATATCCTCGGAACATTTCAGTCTATCCTCCCCAGGAGACCTCACTACCTTGTACTGAGGATAGTGCACATTCTCAGGCCAGTGGGGCTGAACCCCCATGGTTAGATTGCATTAAAGGGATGATATCTAATATTTCTACTAAATACCATACTGAAAAAGAGACGCATTTCTTAAGACAGTCTACGGATGACCTGATAAATAGGGATTCAGTTCCCATACCAGCGTCTCAGACCCCTGCCATTTGCCCACAAAAGCGTACTCTGGCCTAGCTCATGCAGGATGTTACTGATGACGATACATCAGACCCAGAGGAGGGTGAAGTGGATGCGAGCAGGGGGGATGCTGTCCTGTCACAAGGAATACAGGCCCTGCTAGACGCTATCAGTAATGTCCTGCACATTCCTGACAGGGTGGCGGAGGTAGAGGAGGAATCTTATTTTAATGTAAATAAGAAATCCTCAACAACTTTTCCTGCATCCAAGGAATTGAATTCCCTGTTTGAAGAAACTTGTTCTAATCCTGACAAAGTTTCAGATCCCTAAAAGTTGATTACATCCTTTCCCTTCCCTCTGGAAGATAGAAAGAAATGGGAAAATCCACCGATTGTGGACGCATCGGTGTCTAGGTTGTCACGTAAGATAGTCTTACCTGTTCCTGGGGCAGCATCCTTAAAGGATACGGCTGACCCGCAGGATTGAGACCACTCCACTCTCAAATCTTTATATACTGCTGCTGGTATGGCCCAGAGACCCACTATTGCTTGTGCATGGATCACTAAGGCCATTTCTAAGTGGTCAGGTAACCTAATTGATGAATTCGATTCCTTACCCAGGGGGGAAATAATTTTACTCCTGCAGCATATTCAAGACTCTGCTAACTTTATGGTGGAGGCCATAAAGGAAATTGGTTTGCTCAACACACGCACCACTGCCATGGCAGTGTCGGCATACAGGGGCTAGTGGCTTTGCCAGTGGTCTGCGAATTCCAGAAAAGGCATGGAAAGCCTACCATTCACAGGTGAGGCCCTTTTGTGGAGATAAACTGATAAGTGGATATCCAAGGCTACGGCGGGTAAGTGTACGTACCGTCCTTCTGTAGCACCCCCAGCTAGGAAAACCTACTCTGCTCCAACTCTGCAGTCCTTTCAGACAGTGAAATTTAAAAGCAAACCCAAAGGTTCTTCTACAGCCTTCAAAGGCAATAAAAGTAAACCCAGAAAACCAGCACCTGCAGGTTCTTTGGAACAGACCTTTGGATCTGCTTCCTCAAAGCCTTAAGCATGACGGTGGACCGCACTGCCTGGAAGACAGGCAGGTGGGAGCCCCGGTTACGTTGTTTCAGTCACATTTGGGCAGCATCTTGCCAGGATCCCTGGGTAACCGACCTTATCACCCAGAGATACAGACTGTAGTTTCAGGAACTCCCACCTCACAGGTTCTTAAAATCCGGTTGACCAGCTTCTCCAGAAGCAAGTATGACTTTACAGGCAGCGATTCAAAAACTGGTACAGACTCAGGTCATTGTCCCACTTCCACCTCAACTACAAAACAAGGGTTATTACTCCAACCTGTTTGTGGTTCCGATACCGGATGGTTCGGTAAGGCCCATTTTAAACCTCCAATCACTAAACCCGTACTTGCGGGTGCTCAAGTTCAAGATGGATTCTCTGAGAGCGGTGATACAGGTTGAAGGAAGGGGAATTTCTGGTGTCTCTGGACATCAAGGATGCGTACCTTCATATTCCAATTGGCCGCCTCATCAGGCTTATCTAAAGTTTGCACTACAGGACTGTCACTACCAGTACCATGCACTGCCATTTGGCCTCTCCAGGGTATTTACCAAGTAATGGCAGAGATGTTTCTCCTCCGCAAGCAGGAAGTGAACATAATACCGTACCTGGACGACCTGCTGATAAAAGCATCATACAGGGATGGGTTGTTGGACAGCATTGTCCTCTCATACCGACTACTTCGGGATCAAGGGTGGATTCTGAACCTACCAAAATCTCACCTGGAACCAACATGGAGTCTTCCGTTCCTGGGGCTATGATACTGGATACGGCGCAACAGAAGGTATTCCTTACGTTGGAAAAGGCATTGGTAAGCCAGTTGATGGTCCGGGATGTTCTCAAACCAGCCCGGATATCGGTGCATCTATGCATTCGCCTTCTGGGTAAGATGGTCACCTCTTACGAGGCTCTGCAATACGGAAGGTTTCATGCAAGGCCCTTCCAGCTGGATCTGTTGGACAAATTATCTGAATAGCATCTTCACATGCACCAGAGGATACATCAGGATTTCTATTTTGTGGTTGCTTCAGACTTCTCACCTAACCGTGGGTCGGAGGTCCGGGATTCAAAATTGGATTCTGCTAACCACAGACGCAAGCCTCAGAGTTTGGGGAGCGGTCACCCAGGGGTAAAGGTTCCAAGGAAAATGGTCAAGTCAGGTAGCCACTTTTCTGTTCAACATTCTGGAACTAAGGGGCATATACAACGCCCTTCTACAAACGTTCCATCTTCTTCACGATCACGCATTTCAGGTTCAATCGGGCGATGTGACGGCAGTAACGTACATGAACCGACAGGGCGGAACAAAGAGCAGCGCAGCAATGTCAGAGGTAACAAGAATTCTCCTCTTGGCAGAAAGACGCGCAGTGGCGCTGTTGGCAATCTTCATTCCGGGAGTAGACAACTGGGAAGCGGACTTCCTCAGCAGACACGACCTCCACCCAGGAGAGTGGGGCCTTCACCCGCAGGTGTTCGAGTCCTTAACACATCGGTGGGGAATTCCACAGATAGACATGATGGCCTCTCATCTTAACGAGAAGCTAAAGCGGTATTGTTCTAGGTCGAAAGACCCACAACCAGTGGCAGTAGACGCTCTGGTAACTCCATGGGCCTACCAGATGGTTTACCTGTTCCCACCTCTTCCATTGATCCTAAGAATTCTCAAAAGAATAAAAAGGGAAAAGATTCAGGCAATTCTTATTGCTCTGGATTGGGCAAGAAGGGCCTGGTATGCGGATCTACTGGAGATGCTCCTAGAGGACCCGTGGCCTCTGCCTCTTCGATAGGACCTTTTACAACAGGGGCCGTTCGCCTATCAAGACTTACCACGGCTCCTTTTGACGGCATGGAAGTTGAGCGTCAGATACTAGCCCGGAAAGGCATTTCGGACTGGCTTGTAACAACCCTGATCCAGGCCAGGAAAGGGGTAACGTCTAAACATTGCCACCGTATTTGGAAAAAATGTGTCTTGTGGTATGAAAACAGGATATTTCCTGCAGTGGAATTTCAACTGGGATGTTTTCTCCTTTTTCTCTTGCGTCCTAGAGGGTGCTGGGGTCAACATTAGGACCATAGGGCATAGACTGGTCCACTAGAAGCCACTGGCACTTTAAGAGTTTGAGTGTGTGGGCTGGCTCCTCCCTCTTTGCCCCTCCTACCAGACTCCGTTTAGAAAATGTGCCCGGAGTAGCTGATCACAGCTAGGGGAGCTCCTAGGAGTTTTTCTAGTTTATTAGTTTTTTCTAAGAGTTAAGTTAGGCACAGGGAGGATGCTGGCAACAGCCTCCCTGCTTCGTGGGACTTAGGGGGGGGAGTAGTGTCCACCCTGAGGGGCTTTGAGCCACTATCTCCGCTGAGAGGACATTAGCTCCTGAGGGTGATGATCGTTAGCCACCCCAGGCGACCACTCACTCCCGCAGCATGCCGCCACCCCCTAACAGAGCCAGAAGAATTCCGGTGGCGAGTGTGTCACCGGCCCCCTCAGCAAGCGGGGAGCCGGTGTGAAGATGGCGGCAACAGGGTGGGAGCGCAGTATTAACTGCGCTCCAGAGGCTCAGCGGTACATAGTGTGGCGCTGTGAGGGGCGCCCTGAGCCAGCGCAGATGCCTTACACTGGTCAACAAGTCTGTCAGTGACCTCGGTTACACTTCCAGCACAAATCCTCAGTCCAGTATAAAGAATTGAAGAGCGGGAAGCAGCGCCATGGTCAGGGGGCGGAGCTTCTCCTCAGAGCGGACCCAGCAGTGTTCAGCGCCTTTTTCCTGTGTCTGACTTTTCCCTGTGTGTGGGTGTTTGTTGTCTCACATAGCCATGTCTAGGGACTCTGTGTCATATGCTGCAGAGGATGTTTCCAGTAATGTAATGTAATGTACACAGAAATCAGATCCCTATTACTGAGCCTGAGTGGTTGACCTCTACTAGGGTAGCTCATACTGAGACTGAAACTCAGGTATTCAACTCTATGGCAGTTTGGTCAGTTTCTGGGGGGTCATTCCGACCTGTCGTTGCCTAGCGATTGCCTAGGCTGGGCAGGTGGGGAAGGGGGATTTGCTGGATGGCGGCATCAAGCTGCCGTCTAGGGGGCGCGGTTCAGCCAACGGAGGTGTGGCTGGACCGTTATGGGGGTGGGCCGCGGCGACTGCATGACGTCACACGACGTCACACGGCAGGGAGCGACGAGTAGCTCCCTGCCAGCACGCTAAAGCTGCGCTGGTTGGGTGCTACTCTTGAAGTACAAAGGCATCGCCGCTGTGCGATGCCTTTGCACTTATGCAGGGGGGGGGGGGGGGGGGGGCAGCACTGACATGCGGGGCGAACTAGCACTGTGCTGGGCGTCCCCCCGCATGTCTGTGTGAATGATGTGTTAAATATTACTGTCACAACACCCGAGTAGGTTGAGGAGGCTTACTTCACTGACGATAAGAAAGCCTGGCTAACCTTCCCTGCGTCAACAGAATTGAACGCTATATTCGAAAAATTCTGGGAAAACCCGGAGAAAAAATTCCAGATCCCAAAAAGGGTTCTGGTTGCTTTTCCTTTTCCCTTCCCTTCGGAGGATAGTAAAAAATGGGAAAACCCATCCATAGTTGTCGCATCTGTCTCCAGACTGTCTAAAAAGGCGGTTTTACCTGTCCCTGGATCTACCACGTTAAAAGAACTGGCTGATCGTAAGATTGACACTACGCTCAAATCTATATACACTGCTTCAGGAGTGGCGTTAAAGCCCACTATTGCCTGTGCATGGATTTATAAAGCCATAGTAAAGTGGTCGGGCACATTACTAGAGGATTTGGATACAATGGATAGAAGTGACATTGAATTGTTTTTACGTAACATACAGGATTCTGCGGGGTTCATAGTGGAATCCATTAAGGACCTGGGTACGCTGACTGCACGGATTTCTTCCATGTCGGTATCAGCTCGCAGGGGACTCTGGCTACGCCGATGGTCTTCCGACGCGGAATCCAGGAGAAGTGTGGAGAACCTACCCTACACAGGTCAGCCTCTTTTTGGGGAAGCGTTGGATGCCTGGATTTCCACGGCAACTGCGGGTAAGTCACCTTTCCTTCCCTCTGCTATACCTTCTACGAAGAAACCATTTTCATCAGCTATTTCGCAGTCTTTTCGGACCGCTAAGGAAAAAAAGTCCAAGCCTCCTACCACTTTCTTTAGAGGTGGTCGTGCAAAATCCATAAAGCTTGCACCCGCAGGCTCCCAGGACCCGAAACCTGCTTCTGGTTCCTCAAAATACTCAGCATGACGGTGGACCGCACAGCCTGGAGGACGGGCTGGTTGGGTGCGAGACTCAGACGTTTCAGAAACGTCTGGGTGTCATCTGGCCTGGTTCCCTGGGTACAGAATATTGTGTCCCAGGGGTACAGACTGGAGTTTCAAGAACTCACACCTCACCGATTCTTCAAATCAGGCTTGCCAGCTTTACTGGCGGACAGGGCTATCCTACGGGAAGCCATCCTAAAATTGGAAAAGTCACAGGTCATTGTCCCGGTTCCACCTCATATGCAAAACAAGGGTTATGAGGGTGTTCAAATTCAAAATAGAGTCCCTCAGAGCAGTGATTTCACGTCTGGAGCAGGGAGAGTTCCTGGTATCCCTGGATATCAAGGATGCGTACCTCCACATTCCGATTTGGCTGCCACACCAGGCTAATCTCAGATTTGCACTGTTGGGCAGTCACTATCAATTTCAGGCACTGCCAATCGGCCTCTCCACAGCACCGAGGGTGTTCACCAAGGTGATGGCGGAGCTTATGGTTCTCAGTAGACAGGGGTTGAACATAATTCCATATCTGGACGATTTGCTGATAGTCATCGTCCAGGGAGATGATGTTGCAGTCCATTATTCTCATGACTCATCTGCTCAGGGAACACTGTTGGATCCTGAACCTTCCAAAGTCGCATTTGGAGCCGACAAGGAGATTTTCTTTTCTGGGGATGATCCTCGACACGAAAGTGCAGAGGGTGTTTCTGCCAGAGGAGAAAGCGTTGGTGATTCAAACTGTGGTCCAGGATGTCCTGAAACCAACCCAGGTATCTGTTCATCAGTGCATTCGCTTTCTGGGAAAGATGGTTGCCTCCTACGAGGCTCTACAGTACGGAAGGTTTCATGCTCGGTCCTTCCAACTGGATCTCCTAGACAAATGGTCGGGATCTCACCTACACATGCACCAGAGGATACATCTGTCGCCGAAAGCCAGGATTTCACTCCTGGTGGCTGCAAATGCTTCACTTTATGGAGGGCCACAGGTTCGGGATTCAGGACTGGATCCTTCTAACCACGGATGCAAGTCTCCGGGGCTGGGGCGGAGTCACTCAGGGGGAAACCTTCCAAGGAAGGTGGTCAAGCCTGGAATCCAGTCTTCAAATAAACATTCTGGAACTAAGAGCCGTTTACAATGGTCTTCTCCAAGCGGCTCATCTTCTGCGAAATCGAGCCATTCAAGTGCAGTCGGACAATGTAACGACTGTGGCCTACATAAACCAACAGGGCGGAACGAAGAGCAGAACTGCAATGTCAGAGGTAACAAGAACCATCCTCTGGGCAGAAAAGCACGCGGTTGCACTGTCAGCAGTCTTCATTCCGGGAGTAGACAACTGGGAAGCGGACTTCCTCAGCAGACACAATCTCCATCCATGAGAGTGGGGACTCCATCCAGAGGTGTTCACGGAGGTAACAGATCTTTGGGGTGTACCTCAAATAGACATGATGGCCTCCCGCCTTAACAAGAAGCTACGGAGGTATTGTTCCAGGTCTAAGGACCTGCAAGGTGTGGCGGTGGACGCCCTAGTTACTCCGTGGGTGTTCCAGTCGGTGTACGCGTTTCTTCCACTTCCACTCATTCTAAAACTCATAAAGATTACAAGAGTTCAGGCAATACTCATTGCTCCGTAATGGCCAAGAAGGGCTTGGTACGCGGATCTTCTAGGTCTTCTGCTGGAAGATCCGAGGCCTCTTCCTCTTCAGGAGGACCTACTGCAACAGGGGCCGTTTGCTTATCAAGACTTACCGCAGCTGCGTTTGACCAGGGCCGTAACTAGGTATGTGCCGGCGGTGCCTGGCACAAAGCGCGGAGAAGCTGTGGGCGGAGAAATAGCTGGCAGCACCTGCAGGGCAGCCCTGAGGGCCGGCACTAAGCAGTAAGCGAAGGTATGTTGCAGGACGGTGCCGGGCTTGAGGAGCGCCATCCCTATGTTATGGTGAGAGGAGCAGCAGCTGAGTCTGGCTATCGGACGGAGCAGTGGATTGAGTTGAAGCGCTAAACAGTGATGTCCCAGGATTTGAAGGAAAGGGGTCTGTACGTGCTGCCAGCGTTTGTAAGGAATACAAAAACAGCGGATCTACAGGACGGTCTGAGTGTGATCCGAACCACCCACGGATATAGATTTTTTTTTTATATGCTCACAAGAGGTGGCTAGGCTGAGGCTTAGAGCAACTAATCCGAACTGCCTCCTGGCGATCTGGTTGCTCGGTGGGTCAGGGTGAGCAGCGTTGTGCCCATCACACACACACACACACACACACACACACACACACACACACTGAGCCAGCTCCGACAGTTTCCCCAAACTTAGCTTTTCCTCGTTCAGCACAGCAGTTCCCTTGCCTGCCGTGCAGTTGATGAAGCACGCTGTGAGGAAAACCAGACATTCCACATTCTGTAGGTGAGTGGTTTGGGTAACACAGGGGGAGAAAGGGAGTGAAATTGGAGGGGGGGGGGGGGGGGTTAAAGGGAAACACCTGTAGCAAGTAGTGCACAGACCCAACAGCATGATCAGATAATCAGTATAGGAAACAAGTGGTGCTGCTGTTATATTTGGTGTGGGTAGTTTAGCCACATAATGGCCTGGTCTAAATGCTATGTTTATGTGAGTTATCCTGTTAAACATAAATATACAATATGTGTGAACCAGCCATCATGGTATCATCTCAACTAGCATGGTCACAAGGGCAAGGACAAGGCCACTCTATATTTATAACTAGTCCTCACACAAATGCCAGGCAAGCAGGTCAGACAGCCCAGCCCCCTGTCCCTGGCAATGCTTTCCTGGTCCTGTCACATCTGTACTGTCCCTGTCTCTTTTGTCCTAGTCCTGTCACCTCTGTTCTTTTCCTGTCCTTTCCTGTCACCTCTGTCTTAATCCTGTCACCTCTGTCCTGGCCCCACTTTACTGTCCATGTCCCTCCTGGTCCTCTCACCTGTAATCTAGCCCACCTGTCACATTTGTCCTTATTCTGTCCCTGTTACATCTGTACTGGCCGTGTCACCCCGGTCCTTGCCCTGTTACTTCTGTTTTGGCCCTGTTCCTCCTGGTCCTGTCATCTCTATCCTAGCTCCTGATAAAGCTAATTATTTATCTTGAACCTAAGCTATATACTTATTAAAGACAACATACGCAATAGGCGCACGAGGTGCCGTAATGGTACGCACTTAGCGTAGCAGACGCTAGGCCGTGGTCGAGACGCACGAGCGGCACGTTCGCTCACGGCTTACGCTTGGTATCGAGCACGCTATAGGCGGCCCGAGTACCGTAATGCTGTACCGCGAGAGCGGGATGCGAGCGGCGCTGACGCTTACTGATCTACACACAGACAACCTTGTAACAACACACTGTAAGGGTATGCTTATACTGTAAACCTTAGTACTGTAATATTATCACAATGTAACGCTGATTAACCTTTATGATATGAAAGCTGTTTGAGCGACTGAGACGCTCAGAAACCCTTTATACTAACTAGTGAAACACACACTCCTTGCTAAGGTTCCAACAACTTTACTGACGATATTTAGCACGTAAAAAGGGGAAAACAGATACAGTTCATACACTACAGACCTGACATTAATACCTAAACACAATAACTAAGCAGAAATACAAAAATTAGCAAACGATTGCAAATACAAATAAACAGAAAGAGGATAAATGGCAAACACTTATAGGTTAGCTACAAAAGAACAATTGCATACATACAGAGTAACGAAATGGCCACAGAGAAAAACTTACACACGTGGGAATGAATCGCATGCGCTATCTGGAAACCAGCTCTCAGTCATCACGGGGAAAACCTTGTGGAGAGAAGTGAGGCTGGTCTGGCTATGGCGGTCTTTATATACACAACATACTGTACAATACAAAGGGCCCTACAATCTCATTGTTCATTGGACACAGGAATGTCCCTCTGCATTATAACCAAAGGTCATAGGTGGATTCGAACAGGTGGGCTGTGACTATTTCAAACTGCTCAGATGGGAGGTATCCTCAGGATTCCCGCCGCATGGATAATGAACCGCAAATACAGTAAATGTCCATAAACTACTCATAGACATAACTATACGCAGGAGCGATTAATCTCTACCTAACCAGCACCGGATTGTTTCTAATAAAATACTCTTCAGTTAGGTACTAGACACCACTGTTCAACCTTTGTCAGATCCTTCGTATCATGAAAAGAGGAATCCCCATGTTCACGAACCATTTACACTAAACATACTTTCAGACATTATTAAGGGGAATATTATCTACAAAACACACTATAAAGGTTAAATATGCTGCGATCGAGTCGCCCGCTACAAGCCCACAAACTCTACCGTAACTACACATCCCCATGCGCAGGCGACGTTGGAGCGTCCCTTACGCAACCTAAAGGGATGCGTACGCACGGGGGAGTGGGTGCACGAGCAGCGGGCATGTGCATTGGGGTTAGTACAAGGCGATGAGAATAACAATATTTTTCGACTTTGACACTCCTCTGTCCTGGTCCTGTCCCTTTCACCTGTTCCATGGCCCTGTTACCTCTGTCCTGTCCCTGGTCCTCCTGGTCCTGTTATCTCTATCCTAGCCCCTCTATCCTGGTCCCAGAGCTGAAACTAGGTGTGTGCCAGTGGTGTCTGGCACACAGCAGATGCACTGTTGGTGCAGGACCACCAGCAACACCTACCTGGCCGTGCCGCCGCCGCCGCACTGTGGAGTCCGTAGCTGCCCGGCACCGCCCGCCATCACCACTCTGCTCAGCTGCAGTGCATTGCCCACATAGGTAGCCGGGCAGCACTGCAGCTTGATAGCCTCGTCTCCCCCTCCTCTCTTCTAGACCGCCCCCAGCCCACTCCCAGTGCCTTGCTCTGCGAATAGCCTCAGCATTAGGGTGGGAACTGGAAGGACAAGAGGACTGCCGGCTTGTCGAAGGTTGGTATAGCGCACACACACACACACACACACACACACACACACACACACACACACACACACACACACACACACACACACACACACACACACTCCCCCCCCCCACCCTGGACTCTGCTGCTGTAATGTGTAAAAAGGGAGCTCTGCCTGCCATAATGTGTAAAAAGGGAGCTCTGCCTGCCGTAACGTGTAAAAAGGGAGCTCTGCCTGCCGTAATGTGTAAAAGGGAGCTCTGCCTGCCGTAATGTGTAAAAGGGGGTTCTACCTGCTGTAATGTGTAAAAGGGGGCTCTACCAGGCTTAATGTTTGTCAGGGGCTCTACCTGGTGTAATGTGTGTATTAACAACATTAAACACACTATTTTATGTTGCATTACATTTGTGTAAGTGGCACTACTGTGCGGTGTAATTTGAATAATGGAGACTTCTGTGCAGTGTAGTATGAATTGGTATTATTTTGTGGCTATGCATCTTCCCCATGAAGCTACGCGCCTACATTTTTGCCGTGCGTCTACAGTGTGCACTGGCCCTGTTTTCAATATGGGGGGCGCCGATGATATTTCTTGCACACAGCACTAAAATGTCTAGTTACGGCACTGCGTTTGACGGCATGGAGATTGAACGCCTGATATTAGCTCGGAAGGGCATTCCGAGTAAGGTTATTCCTACCTTGATACAGGCTAGGAAGGAGTAACGTCTAAACATTACCATCGCATTTGGAAAAAGTACGTCTCTTGGTGTGAATTTAAGAAGTTTCCTACAGTGGAGTTTCAACTGGGACGATTTCTCCTCTTCCTGCAAGCAGATGTGGATATGGGCCTGAGGTTGGGATCCATGAAGGTCCAGATTCCGGCCTTATCCATTTTCTTCCAGAAACAGCTGTCTTCCCTCCCTGAGGTTCAGACTTTCTTGAAATGGGTCCTACATATCCAGCCTCCCTTTGTGCCGCCTACGGCACCCTGGGATCTTAACGTGGTGATACAGTTCCTCAAATTGGATTGGTTCGCGCCTCTACAGGAGGTTGAGGTCAAGTTTCGTGGAAGGCTGTCACTTTGTTGGCCTTAGCTTCTGCTAGACGAGTGTCGGAGTTGGGGGCTTTGTCTTGTAAAAGCCCCTACTTGGTCTTCCATGAAAGTAGAGCTGAGCTCCGGACACGTCGGCAGTTTCTTCCGAAGGTTGTGTTGGCATTTCATATCAGTCAACCTATTGTGGTGCCAGTGGCTACTGACTCCTCAATTTCATCAAAGTCCTTGGATGTTGTAAGGACTCTGAAAATCTATGTGAAGAGGAGTGCTCGTCACAGAAAATCGGATTGTCTGTTTGTCCTGTTTGATCCCAAGAAACTTGGGGGTCCTGCTTCTAAGCAGACTATATCTCGCTGGATCAGGTTCACTATTCAGCATGCGTATTCTACGTCATGATTGCTGTGTCCTACGTCTGTTAAGGCCCACTCTACCTGTAAGGTGGGTTGTTCCTGGGTGGCTGCCCGTTGTGTCTCGGCTTTACAGCTTTGCCGAGCGGCTACTTGGTTTGGGTAGAACACGTTTGCTAAGTTTTACAGGTTCGATACTTTGACCAAACTTCAGGTCCTCAGAGGCCAATCAGTTCTGCAGGAGCCTCCGCACTCTCCCTCCCGTTCAGGTTTGGTACATTAGGAATCCTGGTCGTCTCCAGGAAATACATTTTCCCTGTCTAAAAAGATGCTAGCTCGTTATCCTTACCCTGCGGAGTTGACTAACAAGTGGGAAACTCCATCGCCGGTGGACTCTCATGTCGCCCATCTTGTGGTGTTATCTACTCTGCCTGTCACCACTATCACCTCACTGAAGGAACCAACGGATAAGCGTGTGGAAGATCACCTGAAGTCTATTTACTCATGAAAGCTATACCTTATACACACTTAGATTACACTTTACCATGGAGCCGCTGCGGCCGCTAAACCTAGTACACACGCTACGCACTTTATACACTGTTTGCGTACGGAGTCCCGTATCACTGTACGGACTTAGCGTACAAACGCCGCGCTGGGGGTACAAAGTACACACAGCACGCACACACCCAGAGATACACTTTAAACCTTCACAGTAATGCAATGCAATGATTTTACACTTTAAACCTTATGCAGCAATGCAGTGTGATGCTATTACACTTTAAACCTTAGCAGTAATGCAGACACGACACTAATTGTGATTTTAACCGCTGGGTTCCGACACCACAGTGGATTATTGCTGAAAGGGGGGTTTACATTACAAATCATACACTACAATACAAGACAATATAACAGAATAATGGCTACAGTCAATGTACATACATGATTGGAATCGCTTGCGCAACCCGGCCGGTCACCGGTCATCTGATAGATAACTTTGTGAGTCTTGTGCCAGACCAGGCTGCAGCAGGCTTTATTTATACAATTCTTCCAAAAGCAATACAATGGATACTGTAATTCCTTTGTCCATTGGACACAGGAATGCACTTTTACAGTACAGGAGAGGTCATAGGTCGATTTGAAAAGGTAGGCGATGTCTTTCCCAACTGCTCTTGTGGGTGGTCTCCTCTGGATTCCCGCCGCATACATAATATACAGTAAATACAGTTTATATCTATATTCTGCTTCTGCACATAACTATCCGCAGGAACATGCGATCTTACTCAAACCAACACCGGAATGTTTCCCTTAAAATACCCTACAGCTGGATACCAAACACCACCTTATAACCTAGTTCTGTCCCCTCCTATCCTGTAAAGGTGAATCCCTTTGTTCTGATACCATTTAAACTAGTGTAACTTGCTGGTGTGGTGCAGGGGGACTATGTGTACATTGTGCACTATTTGGATTAAATATGTTATGTGTTTTGATAGCTCTCCATGCGTTCCCAAACTCTACTGTAAATACCCATACCATGCGCTGATGCGCACGATCGAGGGAGCGACCATACGCAAATTGTGAATATGTGCACGCACAGCAGAACAAGTACACGCGCGAAGGCCATCTGTGTGTTTGTACGTGATGTGTGTACTGCAATATTTTTAGACTTTGACGCTCTCTTTCCGGTGCTGTTCATAGACCCACTATGGCAGCCTCCTGGGATGCAAAAGGGTTTGCAGCATGGGTTCCGGCAATTATGGATTGGCTACCTCAGGGTTTATCTGACACTGCCAGACAATATCTGTCTTTTATTACCACAGCCTTCCACTATATTCAGGAGGCGGCCTCTGATGCAGGTGTAATGGCTGCCAAGGCGTCTACTACGTCTATCCTGGCTCGCCGAATTCTGTGGTTGAGGTCCTGGAAGGTGGACCTAGACTCCAAAAAGACCTTGGAGGTGCTCCCTTTTAAGGGAGACATACTATTCAGGGAGGATCTGAACAAGATTGTGACTGACTTAGCGACTGCCAAGACTGTGTTTCTGCCAAGTACTAATCCTTCTGCTCGAAGGCTGAGTACCACTTTTCGTTCCTTTCGACCTCCAGGGAAAGCAAAAGGCCAGGCGTACCAGAGACAGACTCGTGCTTCCAAAACTACTAAGCCCAAACCTAAACAATCCTGGGCTGCCTTTCATCCTGCTTCCAAACAAAACAAGCCTGCTGCATGATGCGGCGGTCCTCCCCCCCTGGGCGACCCCAGGGTGGCAGGCTGACTTCTGCAGTTTGCCCAGGCCTGGTTAAAGACCGCTTCTGACGCCTGGGTGCGGGAAGTTGTCTCTCACGGGTACGCAGTCTCTTTCTAGAGACTTCCCCCCCTCACCAGTTCTGCACAACAGTTATCCCTTCGGATCTGTTAAAAGCGCAAGCTCTCCACTCTGTTGTACAATCCCTTCTGGACACAGGAGTGGTAGTGCCTGTCTCAGGGAGGCAGGGGAAACTATTTGACCCTTTTTCTAGTTCCAAAGCCAAATGGGTCCTACCGGCCTATACTCGACCTCAAATCTTTGAACAAATTTGTGAGCGTATCCAAGTTCTGTATGGAAACTCTGCACTCTATTGTGCTGGCCATGGAACCCGAAGACTATATGGTATAACTGGTCATACAGGATGCTTACCTGCACATACCTATTGCCATGTCACATCAGCAATATCTGCAGTTTGCTAATGGCAACCTACATTATCAATTCCAGGCCCTGCCTTTTGGATTTGCCACGGCCCTTTGGATTTTCACCAAGGTCATGGCCGTGATGACGGCCCTTCTCTGCCGTCAGGGAATCGGGATCCTGCCGCCTTTGGACGACTTGCTGATCCTGGCGAACTCCCAAGAGGTTCTCTTCAGCCATCTGGAACTGACGGCCCAATTCCTACAAGCCCACAGGTGGCTCATCAACTGGAAAAAGTCCTCGCTGGTCCTTGCTCAGAGTTTGGTGCACCTGGGGGCACTGCTGGACACACACAGCCAAAGACTGTTTCTGTCTCCAGAGAAAGCCCTGAAACTTCAGGCCAGGATGAGATACTTCCTCTCTCGCCCAAGAGTCTTGATACACTCGGCGATGCAAGTACAACATGGTAGAGTACAGAGGTTAATCCTTTCCAAGTGGGACGGCCTGCCGCATCGGATCAGGTCTCAAATGATCTCCTTGACTCCGGAGGTTCGTCTGTCACTGAGCTGGTGGCTACAGGACCAACAGTTGATCAGTGGTCGTCCCTTCTGGATCTCCAACTGGGTCCTACTAACAACGGATGCCAGTCTGCGGGGTTGGGGCACGGTATTGGAGCAACACTCTCCAGTGTCAGTGGACCAAGGAGAAATCTCTCCTCCCGATAAACATTCTGGATTTGCAGGCAGTGTTCAATGCGTTGACACTGGCCTTGCCTCTAGTACAGAACAGGCCTGTTCAAGTACACCATGGTGGCGTACATACATCATCAAAGCGGCACTCGAAGCCTCATGACAATGCTGGATGTGTCAAATATCCTCCTTTGGGTGGAACGCCATCTGCCAGCAATATCAGCAATGTTCATACCAGGAGTCCTCAACTGGGAAGTGGATTTCCTCATTCGTCAGGACGTACACGCTGGAGAGTGGAGTCCTCATCCAGATGTCTTTCAGCTCCTAGTGCACCAATGGGGCCTACCAGACGTAGACCTGATGGCATCTCAACATAATCACAAGGTTCCGATCTTCGGATCCATGACAAGGATCCTCAAGCAGCGTTCATGTACGCTTTGGCAATTCCATGGAACTTTCGGCTGCCATACGTGTTCCCTCCAGTGTCACTCCTGCCCAGGGTACTGCGGAAGTTCAAGCAAGAATGAGGAATACTACTTCTAGTTGCTCCAGCGTGGCCCAGACAGCATTGGTTCTCAGACCTGCAGGGTCTCTCGATAGAGCGTCCTCTTCTACTTCCTCAACGCCCAGACCACCTCGTTCAGGGCCCTTGTGTCTATCCACTCCTGGTCAGACTGTCTTTGACGGTGTGACTCTTGAAGCTTCACTCCTGAGGGCCAAGGGATTCTCTTAGGCGGTTTAATCAAACTGTGTTGAAAGCCCGAAAAACGGCTTCTTGGTGTGCTGCTTTGAATTATGATGCGTATTAATTCAGAACTTCATGGCTTTTGGTTTTTCTGCAACAAGGCCTAGGTTTAGGCCTTGGTCTGGCCTCCCTCAAGGTTAATATATCTGCCTTGTCGGTGTATTTTCAGAGAAAAATTGCGTCTCTTACTGACGTTCATACTTTCACTCGGGGTGTTTTACGGATTCAGCCTCCCTATGTCCCTCCTGTGGCTCCTTGGGAGCTGTCATTTTTTGAATGCCCAACCAGAGTCTCCATTTGAACCTCTTGAGTCTGTGGACCTTAAATGCCTTATGCTTAAGGTCGTTTTTCTGTTGGCTATTGCCTCTGCTAGGAGGGTGTCTGATTTAGGCGCTTTGTCCTGTCGTCCACCCTTTCTGATTTTTCACCGTGGCCGCGCAGTTCTTAGAACTCGCCACGGTTAACTCCCTAAGTTGGTGTCATCTTTCCATCTTATCCAAGAGATTGTGGTTCTGGCCTTTATCTCTTCTGTTTTGTCCTCCAAGAGCGGTCTTTGGATGTGGTACGGGTTCTCCTTATGTGGAGAGGACTGCCTCTCTCAGGAGGTCAGATAACCCTTTTTGTACTTTTTTGGTTTTTACAAACGTGGCTGGCCTGCGAATAAGCAAACCTTGGCCAGATGGATTAGAATAGTGATTGCAGAAGCCTATGTGCAGGCTGAATGCCCATTCTACTCTGTCTGTTGGACCTTTTTGGGCGGACCACTGAGGCGCGTCCGCTGAACAATTGTGCAAGGTGGCTACGTGGTCCTCAGTGAACACGTTCATTAGGTTTTATGCCTTTTATACTTCCGTTTCCCAGGATGCTTCCTTTGGACGCTGGGTTCTTGTGCCCGCTACGGTGCGTCCTTTACCATGAGGAACTGCTTTAGGACATCGCCAATGTATTCCCTGTGGAATCCCAGTGTACCTCGCTGCAGAAAAGGAGATTTATGGTAGACTTACCATAGTTAAATCTCTTTCTGTGAGGTACACTGGATTCCACAGGGCGCCCACCCTGACGCACTTAGTTTCTTTGGCATTAGCTGCTAGTCCCTTCTCCTGTCGTGAGAACGTGGTTATATGTGACTAACATCTGCCGTCTTTTACCTGCTATTGCATTGGAGTGGTTAACGAAACTGAGCTCCAGAGCCTGCCGGAGGGGTTATAGAGTAGGCGGTGCAGTGCATCCTAGGAACAGTCAAAGCTTTAGCCTATTGGTGCCTCGGATCAAGATATAATGCTACACCCTGATTTATTCCCTGTGGAATCCAGTGTACCTCGCAGAAAGAGATTTAGCTATGGTAAGTCTACCATAAATCTCCTTATACTAGTCCAGTGCAGCTTTATTGTGGTGATAATTTCTGCATTGCCTGTGACTGTGTGTGCCTGTATCTGCTGTATGGTTTTACCATATATAACTGTCACTATATTCTGTACCCTAACAGACTAGGTGTGTCTGGGTCTCATAATATAGTGCTACACAGTATTTATCCAATACATATATTCTACTCTGTATTCAGTCACATAATACTGGATTTATTCGCAGGTATTGTACTTTGGCTTTATCAAACTAAGGGGGTAATAGTAGTTGTTGTTGTTGTTGTTGTTATCGTCCTTTATATGGCGCCACAAGGGTTCCGCAGCTCCCAATTACAGTGTACATAAACAAATAATCAAAACAGGGACTTAAAGTTTACGACAATATAGGACAAAGTACAGGGTAAATAAACATAGCTATCTCAGCAGATGACACTGGAATAAGTATCAGGTGGCAGGAAACTGCTGGAGTTGGTGCAGCTGAAGATTATTAAAGTAAGAAAAAGTATAAGCACATGAGGGAAGAGGGCCTTACTCGTGAGAGCTTACATTCTAATTCAACTCTAATTCAAAGTTGATCGTAGTACATCTACGATCACTTTCACAGACATGCGGAGGGACGCCCAGCACAGGGCTAGTCCGCCCCACATGTCTGGCTCTGCCCCGCCGCACAAATATTAAAGCATCGCGCGGCGTCGATGCTTTTGTACCTGACGAGTATCACCCTACCAGCGCTGTCAGGGAGCTTCTTGCCACATCCTGGGTCGCAGCGTTTGTGTTGGCACGCCCCCTCCCACCCCGCGAACTCTGCCTGTCAATTAGGCAGAGGCAATCGCATCCCAGAGATGCTGATACAGTGATCGCGCTGAGCCAAAATAGAAGTGGGTACCAGGGACCCCTCAATTTTAAAAATTGGGGTCCTACCTATCCTTTTCTGGGTCCCATCGGAATGAAGGTTCTTATTAATTATCCATATATAGAAACACAGACATGATTTGGACGGGTTCACTACGATCTGCCGGCGGTCGGGCTCCCGGCGACCAGCATACCTGCGCCGGGAGCCCGACCGCCGGCTTACCGACAGTGTGGCGAGCGCAAATGAGCCCCTTGCGGGCTCGCTGCGCTCGCTACGGGCAGGGGGGTGTGGACCCCCACGAGGGAGAATAAGTATCGGTATCCCGGCTGTCTGGATCCCGGCGCCGGTATACTGTGCACCGGGATCCTGTCAATCGGCATACTGAATACCACCCGATTTGGACACTACAAAAGTGTTACAAGGGGTAAGGGGGGGGTGGCAATGCTGCTGGGCTGTATAGCATACAGAGCACTCTGCACCAGAGCTGTAACTAGATATTTTGTCTCCCTTCAGCAAAAAGTGAATTGGTGCTCCCCCTCCCATACTGGAAAGCATGGCCACTACGCGCCGGATGTGTGACGATTTTTGGGGGGGATGTGGCTTTATGGGGAAGGGGAGTCGCCACATAATAGTGCCAGTTTCACCCAGTAGTGCCGCTTACACACATTGTATCAGGTAGAACCTCCTATACACACTGCGCCAGGTAGAGCACGTTATACATATTGTGCCAGATAGAGCACATTATACACTTTGCGCCTGGCAGAGTATGTTATACACTTTGCGCCTGGCAGAGTATGTTATACACTTTGCGCCTGGCAGAGCACGTTATACACTTTGCGCCTGGCAGAGCACGTTATACACTTTGCGCCTGGCAGAGCACGTTATACACTTTGCGCCTGGCAGAGCACGTTATACACTTTGCACCAGGTAAAATACTGGTCTGGATTGGAAGGGGGCAGAGAGATGGTGGTGGGATGTGGGATTACTAAGCACACTGGACTGAATGAGAGGGCACTGTAATGGGACTGGCTGGTGGGGTTCGTGCTGAGGGGCAGTGAGATGGGGGCAGGGGGCTGGTTGGGGGCGGGGAGACACTGGGAGGAGGAAGTTCATGATATGGTGGGGGACACTAGGCTGTATGGTGGGACACTATGAATGGGGAGTCACTGAGCAGGATGGGAAGGGGGCAGTGAGATAGGGGTGTGACACTGGGTTGGAAGGGGGGATCAGTGTGTCTGGACTGATTGGGGGTTTCTAGATGGGAGAGCAGTGAGATGGCACAGTGGACTGGTTGGGGAGGGAAGGAGGAAACACTCTGCTGGCAGGGTCAGTAATGGTGGGGGACACTGGGCTGGAGAAGGGGCAGACACTGTGAAGGGATCATTGGCCTGCTGCTGTTCAGTTTCTGCCTGGTCCCGCACACTGGCTCCAGCACTGCACACTCACACCCCTTCCCCAGTGTCCCTGCACCCTACCTGCATCCAAAAATCTGTCCCCCGGTGGCGTGTCTGGCAAACTCCATCACTCTGCCGGGTGATGTCACCTGGTTCCGGCTGTGACACAGACCCTGGCTCTCGCGTCACGGACCCCACACCCCCACCCGGCTCCGGAGCGCAGCGCTGCAGCTTCCCGTGGTCGGCGTCACTCCTCTCAGCTGGAACGTGTTACTCTCTCTGGCCGGCACCGCCGTCTCCTTGCCCAGCAGCAGCCGCCTGGCGCGCACGTCTGACCAATAACGTCGGAGCAAGCGCCAGAGTCAATCCCAACGGAGTGCGTCCCCAAGGACCCTCCCATTCTGAAAAAGCAAGTCCCCTGTCCTCATTTTGTGGTAAAATACGAGCTAAAGCGTGTTTTTGCAATCACTGCTGATAGCATCTCACGGGGTTCCCAGGGTGCGCACGCGACATGCGGCCGCTGCACTGCGAACTCCACAAAAAGTTTCAGACTGCGGCAGCGATCCAATCGGAATTACCCCCCAAGTCACTCTGTTGTTGCATTCTCACATAATGTCTATGAGGGGTAAGTGTTCCCCGCTGCAGGACCACCGTCCTGAGGGGTGGTTGTTCAGCGGGGCACTGCGTAATGGCTGTCACAGCCGCAGCACGCCGCACAACCATAACGCTGCCTGAAGTTGACATCAGTGGTGAGTACACAAGGTGCAGCTGACCACGGGCCCGGCGTATGGGACACTCCTGGGAGGGGTCCCGCTAAGATCCCCCGTGTGTAACTGGCACAAAACAGCTTGACTAGCACTTTCTGTGATGTTTTGAGCATATTAGGAGACTTTGCCAGTATAAATATACTAGTGTGACTCCGGCGCCATTAGAGGGGGCGGAGCTACATCAGAGTGGGACCTGAGGCGTTTTTGGCGCCTTCCTCTACTTACTGCAGCCACAGACTGCACACACAGCGCTTCCTGATCCTCAGCCACACTGGATATCTGGTACAGGGTGTAGCAAAGGGGGAGAGCCGCTTGTGTGAACTTATCTAGAAATTGTTAGTGATTACAGTGTTATAGGGAGCCAGCAACCTCACTGGGGCTGTGCAGCTCAGGGTGTGCTGGTGTCCTCTCCTCATCTTTGTTTCTTCTCTCACATACCGTAGGGCAGGTTTGCTAATCACTGTCTGTGTGTATGTTTGTGCTTGCTATAAAACATGGGTAAACACAAACTGTGTATGTCACACCAGATTCTCTCCATTATCTACTGACTGTTTCCTGTGATAAATGCAGTCAATCTTCACAAACTAGTGAAGGGGCTAGGGGAGAGGGTCCAGAGCCCCACTGGTTGGGGTCTCTTAAAACTATGTCAGATATGTCATCCCAGCTCACTGCTAATGTGCAGAATACTCAGCTTCTACAACAAGCTGTTGCAGATTTAGCTGCTAGGGCAGATGCACAGACCCCCCCCCCCCCCCCCCCCCTCTTATGCAGGTTCAGAAAAACGTTGGTTACCTGCTCTACTCTCTGATACAGATGATTATATACAGGAAGATGGGGATGACCTGGATCCCATTAGTGGGGATCTTGATTCTGCTCAGGGTATTGAACCCCAAATTCTAACTATATGGGGCATGTTAAAGCTCCTTCTAGAGGACGCTGCATCACAGCAGTCGTTTTTCTTTATGCAAAACCAGCCAAATGTCACTTTCCCTGATTCTGCATAGTTAGATGACCTATTTAAGCAGGCCTGGAAACATCCAGACAAAAAATTCCATGTGTCCAAAAAGTTTTTGCACACTTTCCCATTTGCTCCTCAAGGTAGAAAATTTTGTGAAGAACCCCCTGGGGTGGATGTATCAGTCTCTCGCCTGTCTGAGAAGGTGGTGCTGCCTTCCCCGGGCTCCTTTACTATGAAGGATCCTGGGGATAGAAAGATTGAGCCTACGCTAAAGTCTATATACACAGCAGCTGGTCTATCACAAAGGCCGGTCATTGCGGGTTGCTGGCTGAGCCATGTCATTCATTCCTGGGCCACTCAAATTCAGGGGGGGTTTCTCTGTGGATATGCCTTTGGTTACTATGGTTACCCTCTTAAAGCATATTTAGGACACGTGTCCTTTGTGATTCGCTGAAGGAAATGGGGAACATTAATGCTAGGACATCTGCCATGGCAGTGTCGGTGCGCAGGGCCTTGTGGTTGCGTCAGTGGATTGCAGAATCCAAACGAAGTGTGGAGTCCCTCCCCTTTTCTGGGGAATGGCTCTTCGGGGTTGAATTGGATACCTGGATTTCCAAAGTTACGGCTGGGAAATCCACGTTTCTCCCCTCTGGGGCCCCGCCGGCGAGACGTTCCTACCCGGGTGCGTCTGTCCAGTCCTTTCGTTCTCACAGATTTCGAGCTAATGCCAGAGTTGCCTCCAATGCTGTTAGAGGCAACAGAGGTAAGTCAAGAAAACCTGCCAGCACCAGCTCTCATGAACAGGCCACCAGTTCTGCTTCTGCTAAGACCTCAGCATGACGGTGCTCACCCACCCCGAGGGGATCTCGAGGTGGGAGCTAGACTGCGTCACTTCAGCCGCGTCTGGGGTGTTTCATGCCAGGATACCTGGGTCAGTGACCTCATTTCTCAGGGCTTCAAGCTGGAGTTCGACGGGGCTCCTCCTCAACACTGTTTAAAATCAAGCTTACCAGCTTTGGAGGATACGCAAGTTACGTTGCAACAGGCTATCCAAAAGTTTGTCCAGTCCCACGTCATTGTTCCTGTACCAATACCACAACGTGGCAAGGGTTATTACTCCAACCTGTTTGTGGTACCGAAGCCGGACTGTTTGGTAAGGCCCATTTTAAATCTAAAGTCATTGAATCCTTACTTAAAGGTGTTCAAGTTCAAAATGGAATCCTTACGAGCAGTGATTGCGGGCCTGGAAGTACAGGAATTCATTGTTTCCTTGGATATCAAGGACGTCTACCTCCATATTCCGATTTGGCCGCCTCATCAGGCATACCTGAGGTTTTCCCTGCTGAACATTAATTACCAATTCCAGGCTCTGCCCTTTGGCCCGTCCACAGCTCCGAGTTTACAAAGATAATGGCGGAGATGATGTTCCAGCTCCGGGTCCAGGGGGTCAATATTGTCCCTAACCTGGACGATCTTCTGATCAAAGCAAGATCCAGGGAGCTCTTGTTGCTCCATATCGACCACACTATCCTGCTTCTGTCACACCACGGGTGGTTCCTCAACTTACAGAAGTCCCTCCTGGAGCCGACTCGACGGCTCCTGTTCCTGGGGATGTTGCTGGATACGATGGCACGGAAGGTGTTCCTATCAGAGGACAAGACAAGAACAATTCAGGTGATGGTCTGCATGGTGCTTTGGCCTACTTGAGTGTCCAGCCATCTTTGCATAAGATTATTGGGCAAGATGGTGGACCCCAGCATCCTCTACGGACTAGGAAAAAAGGATTTACCGGTAGGAATTAAAATCCTGTTATCTGCCTTGTCGGTGTGGTTTCAGAGGAAAATTGCATCTATACCTGACATTCATACATTCACTCAGGGTGTACTGCGGATTCAGCCTTCCCATGTCCCTCCTGTGTCTCCATGGGGTCTGTCTGTTGTACTAAATGCCCTGCAAGAGTCTCCATTTGATCCTCTTGAATCGGTGGACCTTAAATGGCTCACTGCCAAGGTCCTGTTCTTACTGGCTATTGACTCTGCAAGACGGGTGTCTGACTTAGGCGCCTTGTCTAGTGGTCCACCCTTTCTAATATTTCACAGTGACCGGGCTGTTCTACAAACTCGACCTGGTTATTTACCTAAGGTGGTGTCATATTTTTTTCACCTTAACCAAGAGATTGTGGTTCCGGCCTTTTATCTAGAACGTTCTTTGGATGTGGTTAGAGCTCTCCGTATCTATGTTGAGAGGACTGCCTCTATCAGATACCGTTTTTGTCCTGTTTGGTCTCCACAAAAGTGGCTTGCCTGCAAATAATCAAACCTTGGCCAGATGGATTACAATGGTCAATGCACAAGCTTATTCGCAGCCTGGACTCCCAGCTCCTGCTGCTATTAATGCCCATTCTACACGGTCTGTTGGACCTTCTTGGGCGGCCCGCTGTGGCGCGTCTGCAGAACAATTGTGCAAGTCGGCTAGGTGGTTCTCAGTGAACACGTTTCTTAGGTTCTATGCCTTTGATACCTTCGCCTCCCAGGAAGCTTCCTTTGGACGCCGGATTCTAACATCCGCTAAGTCGTGTCCCCTCCCTTGAGGAACTGCTTTAGGACATCCCTGATGTTTTCCCTGTGGAAACCAATGTAACCTGCTGCAGAAAAGGAGTGGTATGGTAGACTTACCAAGGTTAACATTCTTTCTGTGAGGCACATTGGGTTCCACAGGGCGCCCACCCTGACGCACCTAGCTTCTATGGGTTTGTATGGCATTAGCCGCTGGTACCTTCTCCTGTCGTTAGAATGTGGTTCTATGTGACTAACATCTGACTTCTCTCTTGCCTACTCCTGCATTGGACTGGTTAACAAAACTGAGCTCTCATTGCCTGGAGTCGGGGTTATAGAGGAGGCCCCAGTGCATCCTGGGACAGCTAAAGCTTTAGCCTGTTGGTGCCTCTGGATCAAGATCCCCTCTACACCCCGATGTTTTCCCTGTGCAACCCAATGTACCTTGCAGAAAGAGTGTTAACCATGGTTAGTCTACCATAGCTCTCCTTTTATTTTTTTTTATTTAAAAAAATACTGGTCTGGTTAGGCCCAGAAACGAACCCCTAGAACAGCGGTTCCCTATCTGTGGTACGCATACCCATGGGGGTCGGGGGTACTTTAAAACAATGCCAGTAATGGCAGAAGAAGCCTCTCTTCAGCGTCCCTCCAGCACATGCGCTGTCGCTCTTGGAGGATGCCGGGTCACGCAGCCGCGGATGGAGGAAGGAGTCGGCCCGCAAATGAACTCGTGGAACGCGGAAGAATAGCTGTAACATTTTACTTTTCCAAAATACAAATAATTTAACTTTCTCCTGCTGTCCTAAATTGTCCCCTAATATTCTGCTGCTGTAAGTGAGGTGGTGATTACCCCACATTGCTCTCGGGTGCACTTTAATGCAATCAAGAGAAAACCTTCTAAGGAAGGTGGTCAAGTCTGGAATCCAGTCTTCCGATAAACATTCTGGAATTAAGAGCCGTGTACCACGGTCTTCTCCAAGCGGCCCATCTTCTGCGAGATCGGGCCATTCTGGTTCAGTTGGACAATGTGACGGCAGTGTCCTACATAACCAACTTGGAAGTGGACTTCCTCAGCAGACACAATCTCCATCCAGAAGAATGAGGCCTCCACCCAGAGGTGTTTGCAGTGGTGACAAGTCAATGGGGTGTACCTCAGATAGAAATGATGGCCTCCCGCCTCAACAAGAAGCTTCGGAGGTACTGCTTCAGGTCGGGGGACCCAAAAGGCAGTGGCGGTGGACGCCCTAGAAACTCTGTGGGTGTTCCAATCAGTGCATGTGTTCCCTCCACTTCTGCTCATCTCAAGGACTCTCAAACTAATAAAAAGAACAGGAGTTCAGGCGATCCTCATTGCTCCGGACTGGCCAAGACTGGCTTGGTACGCGGATCTTCTGGAATTAATGCTGGAGGATCCGAGGCCATTTCCACTTCGCGAGGACCTTCTACAACAGGGGTTGTTCGCATATCAAGACTTACCGCGGCTACGTTTGACGGCATGGAGGTTGAACGCCAGGTCTTAGCTCAAAAGGGCATTTCCGAAAAAGGCCATCCTGATACTCTGATACAGACAGGGAAGGGAGCAACGTCTAAACATTACCATCGGAGTTGGAAAAAGTATGTATCTTGGTGTGAATCCAAGTAGTTTCCTATGGTGGCGTTTCAACTGGGACGGTTTCTCCTTCTGCAAGCAGGTGTGGATGTGGGCCTACGCTTAGGCTCCATAAAGGTCCAGCTTTCGGCCTTGTCCATTTTCTTCCAGAAACAATTGACTGCCGTCCCTGAGTTTCAGACATTCTTGAAAGGGGTTCTGCACATCCAACCACCCTTTGTGCTTCCTACAGCACCTTGGGATCTTAATGTGGTGCTGCAGTTCCAGCAATCGGATTGGTTTAAGCCTTTACAGGAGGTGGACGTCAAGTTTCTTACTTGGAAGGCAGTCACACTGTTGGCTTTGGCATCTGCTAGACGTGTGTCCGAATTGGGGTGGTTGTCAGGCAACAGCCGTTATTTGATTTTCAATGAGGGATAGAGCTGAGCTCAGAACGCGTCAGCAATTTCTTCCTAAGGTTGTGTCGGCTTTTCATATCAACCAACCTATTGTGGTGCCAGTGGCTACTGACTTCTCAATTACCTCAAAGTCCTTGGATGTTGTGAGGGCTTTGAAAATCTATGTGAAGAGAACTTCTCGTCACAGGAAGTCTGACGCTCCGTTCGTCCTTTCTGATCCTAACAAGGCTGGATGTCCTGCTTCTAAGTAGACAATTTCTCGCTGGATCAGGTTTACTATCCAGCATGCTTTTTTTTATGGCAGGTTTGCAGTGTCCAAAATCTGTTAAGGCCCACTCTACTCGTAAGGTGGGTTCTTCCTGGGTGGCTGCCCAGGGTATCTCGGCTTTACAGCTTTGCTGAGCAGCTACTTGGTCAGGGTCGAACACGTTTGCTGAGTTCTACAAGTTCGATACTTTGGCCTCTGAGGACCTAAAGTTTGGTCAGTCTGTTCTGCAGGAACCTCAGCACTCTCCTTCCCATGCTGGGAGCTTTGGTACATCCCCATGGTACTAAACAGAACCCCAGCATCCTCTAGGACGTAAGATAAAATAGGATTTTAATTACCTACCGGTAAATCCTTTTCTCGTAGTCCGTAGAGGATGCTGGGCGCCCGCCCAGTGCTTCATATTCCTGCATTGTTAGTTGGTTCAGTATTGTTTCAGTCGTTGCTGAATTGTTCCAAGTTGGTTAGCTTGGCTTTCCATTTTTGTTATGTGTGAGCTGTTGTGAATCTCACCACTATCTGTGTATTTCCTTCTCTCAAAGCATGTCTGTCTTCCTGGGCACATTTTCTAAACTGGATCTGGTAGGAGGGGCATAGAGGGAGGAGCCAGCCCACACTAAAAAACTCTTAAAGTGCCAGTGGCTCCCAAAGGACCAATCTACCCCATGGTACTAAATGGGACCCCAGCATCCTCTACGGACTACGAGAAAAGGATTTTCCGGTAGGTAATTAAAATCCTATTTTCACTAACCTAAGAATATTACTACCTAACAAAAGCAAACTTTTCTGTCGTGGACGGATGGGGGGAGGGGTGGATTTATGAGACGAGGGGATACTCATGAATGTAGAGTCTAATCAAGGGTTACGGGAGAGAAAAAAGGTTGAGAACTGCTGCCTTAGAACATAACAGACAAACGAATACAAAAAGAACAGAAAGGTCTTGCAAATTGCATTTGACAATACACACAGGTTGAGTATCCCAAATCCAAATATTCCGAAATACAGAATTTTTAGAGTGAGACTGAGATAGTGAAACCTTTGTTTTCTGATGGCTCAATGTACACACTCTTTGTTTAATGCACAAAGTTATTAAAATATTGGCTAAGATGACCTTCAGGCTGTGTGTATAAGGTGTATATGTAACATAAATGCATTCTGTGCTTAGATTTAGGTCCCATCACCATAATATCTCGTTATGGTATGCAATTATTCCAAAATACAGAAAAATCCCATATCCAAAATACCTCTGGTCCCAAGCATTTTGGATAAGGGATACTCAACCTGTATTTATTAATAATAAGCAAAGTGATCGGCCTGGTCTGCCTAGGGACCTGCAACCCAAGCAGTAAATCGGTATATTGTATTATGCCTGAGGGTAACAGGTACTGTACACCCCCCTCAGCCCCCTCTCTCCATATCATATGTACTGTATGCTTTTGTGCATGGGGATAACTAACCAGGGAGGATTTAATGTTATTTAATTAAAAAAGAACAGTGCAATGACATTATTAATAAAGGAGATGAGCATTCAGGGGAATTAACCAGAAATTTTATATTTTTCCTGCAAATCACATAAGGAGACTTTTTTCCCCCAAACCTACCCACCTATGGAAGTCCGGGCCATGTACGGCCATCCATGACCTATATGTGCAGAGCTTGCACTTTGCACTTCTCTCTTTAATAAAGAGAGTCATGTCCATGTGGTTATAGTATTTATAGTGATCTCAGTATTATTACAGGCCCCTGCTGTCTGAGTCACAATAGCTTGAAAACTGTAGGCCTGTAGGCAAGCAATTATCTAGAGCCTGGCATTGTCACATCAGATATTACCCCACCAGCCTTGGATTTACCTGATCCGGTCGCACCTGATGTGACTGTGCTAGATAACCAACAAGCGAATGCTGGAAGGTAATTTTCTGTGAATCGCCGAGCTTAGCTCACCTGGCTGGCCCCTCTTCCATGGTATTCCATGGTGCGCTGAACTTGGTGGCTAACAGAATCACGCACCCCTGGATGTAGAAAGATAATCTTACTGCAGGCCAATCTCAGGGTACTTGGGGCTGCTGTGGATTTCCCATTTGTGCTGCTGAAGGAGAATGTGAAGGTTCATGTTTTACTCCTAATAGTTTTTAAATTTCCTTGAGTCATACCGGACGGGAGCTTTGCATTACAATGGCGTGCAGGGGGTTGGTTAGTTTCTTGGTCCTAGGTGAAGTCCTCTGTTTCGTCTGCTGTGTAAACGTTGATTTACATACAGGAAAAAAAGCAACACTTTAAAAAGACATTTAATACACTTTAAATGGAGCCGCTGCGGCCGCTGTACTCAATCCTTAGCCTACGTACTTTTTACACCATTAGCGTACAGAGCCCCGTACTGTGTACGTACTTTGCGTACTAACGCTGCGCTGGCCGTACAAAGTACACTCAGTGCGTACACACCCAAAGATACTCCGTGAGCCCTTAGCATCTACACATGTGACTGTGATACACTTATAACCTTAACAGGGAAAGGAGACACGACACCAGATTGTATTTAAAATGCCGGGTTCCGACACCAATATATAATTACTGAAAGGGGGTTACAATAACAATACAATACAATAGAATAATGGCTACAGTCAATGGTACATACGTTTTAGTTTCGCCTGCACTTCCCGTCCCGGTCCTCAGTCATCAGGGTAGATGACCTTCAGAGTCTGTGTCTGGCCGGGCATGCAGCTGGCTTTTTATACAATAGTCCAAAACCTAACACAATGGAAACTGTAATCTCTATGTCCATTGGACACAGGGATGGTCATTTACAGTACAGGAGAGGTCATAGGTCTGTTTGAATAGGTGGGCGATGTCTGTTCCAGGTGCACTTGCAGGTGGTCTCCTCTCGGTTCCCGCCGCATACCAAATGTACAGTAAATACAGTTAATATTTATATTCTGCTCCTGCACATAACTATTTGCAGGAACGTGCGATCTTCTGCAAACCAACACCGGAATATTGCCCTTAGTAAACCCTACAACTGGATACCAACACCACCTTATAACCTAGTTCTGTCCCCTCCTATCCTGTAAAGGTGAATCCCTTTGTTCTGATACCATTTAAACTAGTGTAACTTGCTGGTGTAGTGCAGGGAGACTGTGTACATTGTGCACTATTTGGATTAAATATGTAATGTGTTTTTATGGCTTTTCCATGTGATCACAAACTCTACCGTAATTACCCTTACCACGCGCTAATGCGCAGGACCGCGGTAGCGACCATACGCGAATTGTGAATATGTGCACGCACGGCAGAACAAGTACGCGCACGGAGGCCATCTGTGTGGAGTTTGTACGTGATGTGTGTACTGCAATATTTTTTGACTTTGACAGCTGTGTTGGAAAACAGAATCATGGAAAACTCCCTTATTCTTTCCTTTATATTTCAGGCTCCAGGTTTCCTCAAAGTTTATGCCGGTTTCCAGTCTTATAATTGGTGAGTGGAATTATGGAGCAGAGGTGTCGGGTTCCTTAAGAGGCAGTGTTAACTCTAGTGATGCCAAATTAATAATAATAATAATTTTATTATATAGCGCTCTTTCTCCAACAGGACGCAAGACGCTTTACAGATATCAAAAACAATGCACATAATACAGAGGATCTGAGTAATACAGCAATACCGACATAAAAGAAAACCTTAAGCACACACAAGCATAATGCAGGATTGGTGCAGGCATTTTGGGTAATAACTTCCAAGGGTTGTGTATTCCACCCTCATAAGGTACCAGGTGCGGCAGCCATCTTGGGCGCACAGCGTAGGATTACCCAGGGTGGAATAGTCTACCCCTAGAAGAGATGACACAAAATGGGGGTGATTTCATAGTCCTACAGTTCAGAGTAGGGTTCCATAAAAACCATTAGCCTATGTATTTTCATCCCATCCACAAGTATACCATATGGGTCAGCCATGTTGGGCGCACTTTGAAGGTTACACTGTGGTAGCTGCGCCATACAAGGGCCAAGTTCATATATGGGAAAACTAACGCTTTTGTAGTAGTATGATGTACCCTGTATGTAGGGTGCAATGGCAGGGTGTGCAATCAGTGGAGGTAAACATTACAGGAAAAAGAATGAATTTGTGTACACAGGTGCGCTATCAACAGCTGCTGCTATTGGGGTGGTCAAATTCCCCTAAAATTAATGAAAAAAATAAATAAATAAAGAGGTATACCAGCGCTGACTGTTTATGCTAATAAACACAATTAGGCTTGTATTAATAGACAATTATTTAATATATAGTAAACCACTATAATAAAAACATTATAATCACATATATTGTAAAATGACAATAATATTAAAAGCCACTGTTAGCAATTATTTCCATTAGGGTTTTGAATAGAGACCCACACTTGTGTAAAGATGAATAGAACCTTTGTTCTTTTTACCAGTATAGTTGATGGAGATATGCAGTCCCTTATTCTCATCAGCTGGAGTGTCCTTTTAATGCTGAGATTATTGAACTTCTGGAACACCAGGGTTTTTATGGAGATAGCACTCTCCTGGAAAATCAGCTGGATTGTCCTTTAATGCTGATGTTGTTCCAAACAGTTACAGGGTAGACCACAATGAGGCAAATCTGGTGGAGATAACACTCTTCTGTTAAGTCAGCTAGGATGTCCTTTGAATGCTGATGTGTCCAGATGTTGCAGATTGGTAAAGTTGGTCTTCAATGATATCCTGATACACAGGGTGGCTTGGAAGTATTTTGCAGACAGTAGTGGCGTCAGTAGCGTGCAGACTCAACGCGTTTCGCTGGTAAGTAGTGTGTGTCCAGCCTGTAACTGTTTGGAACAACATCAGCATTTCCAGTTGAGTGCTATATCCATAAGACCCTGGTGTTCCAGAAGTCCAATACTCTCAGCATTAAAAGGACACTCCAGCTGATCAGAATAAAGGACTGCATATCTCCATCAACTATACTGGTAAAAAGAACACAGGTTCTATTCATCTTTACCCAAGTGTGGGTCTCTATTCAAAACCCTAATGGAAGTAATTGCTAACAGTGGCTTTTAATATTATTGTCATTTTACAATTTATGTGATTATAATGTTTTTATTATAGTGGTTTACTATACAGGTTGAGTATCCCATATCCAAATATTCCGAAATACGGAATATTCCGAAATACGGAATATTCCGAAATACGGACTTTTTTGAGTGAGAGAGTGAAACCTTTGTTTTCTGATGGCTCAATGTACACAAATTTTGTTTAATACACAAAGTTATTAAAAATATTGTATTAAATGACCTTCAGGCTGTGTGTATAAGGTGTATATGAAACATAAATGAATTGTGTGAATGTAAACACACTTTGTTTAATGCACAAAGTTTAAAAAAAATATTGGCTAAAATTGGCTAAAATGACCTTCAGGCTGTGTGTATAAGATGTATATGTAACATAAATGCATTCTGTGCTTAGACTTAGGTCCCATCACCTTGATATCTCATTATGGTATGCAATTATTCCAAAATACAGAAAAATCCAATATCCAAAATACCTCTGGTCCCAAGCATTTTGGATAAGGGATACTCAACCTGTATATTAAATAATTGTCTATTAATACAAGCCTAATTGTGTTTATTAGCATAAACAGTCAGCGCTGGTATACCTCTTTATTTATTACAGGAAAAAGACAGTGTGGTTGAAGAAAAAAAAACAGTGGGGGAATAAACAATAGCAGATAACTAGTGGCAGAAGTAAAATTGGGATAACATTATTTTGATAAGATCATAGTACGGGTGGGTAGGAGAATGTGGGGGGCATACTCAGAAGCAATTAATGTTATGATTTCATTTTTTCTCTCTCAGGGATTGATCTGGTGCCTATTAAACCAATTCCCAATGTTGTGACCTTACAGGAGGATATAACCAGTGATTCCTGTAGACAGGTGATTACATTTTACAATTTTCTAAGACTTCAGTAAAAAAAACCCAGAATTTGAGCAGTAGTAACACAGATCACTATGGCAGTCCTGCCACAATTTGTGACTTAATTTCTTAGTTTCACGTTACTTGTTACTGATGGTTACTGGTTACCGATGATGTCACATAAGATCTGATCTATTAAGCCATATTGTATTTAATCACATTAATATATGCCAACTCCACTCCTTGTGTTTTGTACCAGACCTGTGTGACCATGTTTTCTGTCTATGGTCATTTTCTTGTTTTACCTTAATAGGCATTGAAGAAGCAGCTGCAGACATGGAAAGCAGATGTGGTACTGAATGACGGAGCACCAAATGTGGGTGCCAACTGGGCACATGATGCATTCTCACAAGGTTGTACTCGCGTCTAATATAAACAATTGCTATATTCAATCCTGCAAAACTTATGTCACATAACTGTTCTCTCTTCCATCTGTATTTCTAAAACAGTATATTGATTTTTATATCTTTCTGCAGCGGGGTACACTGGTATTCCACAGGGAATAACATCGGGGTGTAGAGTTGGATCTTGATCTGAGGCACCAACAGGCTAAAGCTTTGACTGTTCCCAGGATGCACTGCACTGCCTCCTGTATAGCCCCGCCTCCAGGCACTGGAGCTCAGTTTGTAAGTTGTAAGGCAGCTAACAGGTGGGGCTGCCCTAGACAGACCTGATAAGAGCTTTTCTCTTACGTCCTAGAGCAGTGATGGCTAACCTTGACACTCCAGCTGTTGTTGAACTACACATCCCAGCATGCCCTGCTACAGTTTTGCTATTTGGCCATGTTAAAACTGATGCAGGGCATGCTGGGATGTGTTGTTCAACAACAGCTGGAGTGTCAAGGTTAGCCATCACTGTCCTAGAGGATGCTGGGGTCCATATTAGTACCATGGGGTATAGACAGGTCCACCAGGAGCCATGGGTACTTTAAGAGTTTGATAGTGTGGGCTGGCTCCTCCCTCTATGCCCCTCCTACCAGACCCAGTTTAGAAAATGTGGGTCCGGAGGAGTCGGTCACAGCTAGGGGAGCTCCTAGAGGTTCTTTGGTTTTATTGTTTTTCTAAGAGTAATTAGGCACAGGGAGGCTGCTGGCAACAGCCTCCCTGCTTCTTGGGACTTAGGGGGGGGGGGAGTAATGTCCAACCCTCCAAGGTTAATGACCACTAACTCTGCTGACAGGACACTGAGCTCCTGAGGGTGATTATCGTTAGCCCCAGAGGCGACCGCTCACTCCCGCAGCATGCTGCCTACCCCCTAACAGTGCCAGAAGATCGTGGTGGTGAGTGTGTCACCGGCGAACCGACTAGCGGGGAACAGGTGTGCATGGCGGCAATAGGTTGGGAGCACAGTACTAACACTGTGCTCCGGACGGCTCAGTGGTAGAACAGGTGCGGCGCTGTGAGGGACGCCCTGGGCTAGCGCTATACCCTAAAAAACTGGTCACTCAGGCTTCGGTAACGCTGCTAGCAACAGTTCCTCAGGCCAGTATAAAGATTCAAAGTGCGGGAAGACGTGCCATATTTGGGAGCGGAACTTCTCCTCAGAGCGGACCCAGCAACTCACCAGCGCCATTTTCTCCTTGCAGATTCATACCAGAGACGCTGACAGGGAGCGCTGCCCCTCCAAACTACTAAACTACTCCAGCTATCCTGTGCGGTACCAGGGGGTTGTAGAAGTCTGGGAGACTGTGATTTACTGTGTAGTCTATTAATGGTACACAGTCAGCACCAGGCAGTTAGTCTATAACTGTCTACTGGGGCGCTGTGTGTGCTTGCTCCAAACTGTGTTTCTCTAAAGGTACTTGAGGGGAAACTGTGTCTGACATTTTTCAGTGTGTGTGTATGCAAAGTTCGCACATAATGTCCAGGGTCTCTGTCTTGTGTGCCAGAATATGTATCTTCTTCAGAGGAATCCATTCCATGTACTCAGGAATGTAATGTCGTGTCTCAGTCCTCTGAATCTGAGCTACATTGGCTGGCTTCCATTAAGGGAATGTTATCCCAGATAATACTAGGGTAGTCCATACTGAGACCGAAACTCTGGTTTTGAGGCAATCTATGGAGGTTTTGTCGTTTTCTGTCCCTACTACCCCCAAATCCCCTGGCATATACCCGAAAAAACGTGCCCTTGCCCAGATTATGCAAGCCGACACGGATACGACACCTAACCGTCCCTGCGTCTAAGGATTTAAAAGTGTTATTTGAAAAATCCTGGGAAAACCCGGAGAAAAGATTCCAGATCCCAAAGAGGGTTCTCATTGCTTTTCCCTTTCCTGAGGAGGATAGACAAAGATGGGAAAACCCACCTATAGTCGACGCTTCTTTATCTAGACTGTCAAAAAAGGTGGTTTTACCTGTCCATGGGTCTACTGCGTTGACAGAACCGGCTGACGGCAAGATAGAAACTACGCTCAAATCCATATACACTGCTTCAGGCGTGGCGTTAAGGCCCACTATTGCCTGTGCATGGATTTCTAAAGCCATAGTAAAGTGGTCAAGCACATTACTAGAGGACTTAGATACTATGGATAGAAGTGACTTTTAACTGTTTCTGCGTAACATACAGGATTCTGCGGACTTCATAGTGGAGGCCATGAAGGACTTGGGTAATCTGAATGCAAGGACGTCTTCCATGGCTGTCTCAGCACGCAGGGGACTCTGGCTACGCCAATGGTCTGCTGACGCGGAATCCAGGAGAAGTGTGGAGGGGTGGTCTCCAGTATGCCGACCGACGGGATCCCGGCGCACAGTATACCGGCGCCGGAATCCCGACAGCCGGCATACCGACACTTATTCTCCCTCGTGGGGGTCCACGACCCCTTGGAGGGAGAATAAAGCCACCGTGCCCATAGCGTGGCGAGCGCAGCGAGCCCGCAAGGGGCTCATTTGCGCTCGCCACCCTGTCGGTAAGCCGGCGGTCGGGCTCCCGGCGCCGGTATGCTGGTCGCCGGCATACCGCCGGCATACCATACTGAACCCGTGTGGAGAACCTACTCTACACAGGTCAGGATCTATTTGGGGAAGCACTGGATGCGTGGATCTCCACGGCAACCGCGTGTAAGTCCACATTTCTTCCCTCCCCTTTCGGACCGCAAAGGCTAAAAAGTCCAAGCCTCCTACCACTTTCTTCAGAGGTGGTCGTGTGAAATCCCAAAAACCTGCATCTGCAGGTACACAGGTACACAGGTACAGAAGCCTGCACCTGTTTCCTCAAAATCCTCGGCATGATGGTGGACCTCACAGCCTGGAGAACGGGCAGGTGGGTGCGAGACTCGGACGTTTCAGTCACGTCTGGGTGTCTTCCGGCCTGGATCACTTGGTGCAAGATATTGTGTCCCAGCGGTGCAGACTGGAATTTCAAGGACTCCTACCTCACAGATTCTCCATATGGAGCTTGCCAGCGTTTCTGTCAGAAATGGTTATCCTACAGGAAGCCATTCAAAAATTGGAAAAGTCAGATGTCATTGTTCCAGTTCTACCTCATCTGGAAAACAAGGGTTACATTTTGTGGTACCGAAACCGGATGGCTCGGCCAGACCAATTTTGAACTTGAAGTTGCTAAACCCTTATCTGAGGGAATTCAAAATGGAGTCTGAGAGCGGTGATCTCAGGTCTGGAGTAGGGAGAGTTTCTGGTATCCCTGGATATCAAGGATGCGTACCTCCACATTCCGATTTGGCCGCCGCACCAGGCTTATCTTAGATGTGCACTGTTGGACTGTCACTATCAGTTCCAAGCACTGCCATTCGGCCTCTCCACAGCACCAAGGGTTTTTACCAAGGTAATGGCAGAGATGATGATTCTCCTCCGCCGGCAGGGGGTGAATATAATTCTGTATCTGGACGATTTGCTGATAAAAGCGTCCTCCAAGGAAAGGTTATTGCAGAGCAATTACTCTCACGACTCGACTGCTCAGGGATCATGGATGGATCCTGAATCTTCCAACTTCACATTTGGAGCCGACAAGGAGATCGTCTTTCCTAGGAATGATCCTCGATACGGAAGTGCAGAGGGTATTTCTACCGGTGAAAAAAGCGTTGGTGATACAAACAATGGTCAGTGATGTCTTGAAGCCTCCCCGGGTGTCAGTTCATCATTGCATTCGCCTTCTGGGGAAGATGGTTGCCTCCTACGAGGCTCTGCAGTACAGAAGATTTCATGCACGGTCCTTCCAACTGGATCTCCTGGACAAGTGGTCCAGTTCTCACCAACACATGCACCAGAGAATACGTATATCGCCGAAAGGCAGGATTTCACTCCTGTGGTGGCTACATATGCCTCACCTTCTAGAGGGCTGTAGGTTCGGTATTCAGAACTGGATCGTTCTAACCACGGACGCAAGTCTCAAAGGTTGGGGCGCAGTCACCCAAGGGGAATCCTTCCAAGGAAGGTGGTCAAGTCTGGAGTCCATTCTTCCAATAAACATTCTGGAACTAAGGGCCGTATGCAACGGTCTTCTGCATGCGGCACATCTTTTGCAAGATCAGGCCGTTCAAGTGCAGTTGGATAATGTAACGACGGTGGCCTACATAAACCGACAGGGCGGTACGAAGAGCAGAGCGGTGATGTCAGAGGTGACAGGAATTCTCCTCTGGGCAGAAAAGCAGAAGGCGGCACTGTCGGTAATCTTCATTCCGGGTGTGGTCAACTGGGAAGTGGACTTCCTCAGCAGGCACGATCTCCATCCAGTAGAGTGGGGCCTTTATCCAGAGGTTTTCAGGGAAGTGACAAGTCTTTGGGGTGTACCTCAAATAGACATGATGGCCTCTCGTCTCAACAAGAAGCTTCGGAGGTACTGTTCCAGGTCAAGGGACCCACAAGCAGTGGCGGTGGACGCCCTGGTAACTTCGTGGGTGTTCGTCAGTGTACGTGTTCCCTCCACTTCCACTCATCCCAAGGATTCTAAAGCTCGTAAAAAGAACAGGTGTTCAGGCAATCCTCATTGCTCCGGACTGGCCAAGACGGACTTGGTGCGCAGATCTCCTGGGTCTACTGATGGAAGATCCGAGGCCTCTTGCTCTTCGAGAGGACCTTCAGCAACAGTGGCCGTTTGCTTATCAAGACTTACCGCGGCTACGTTTGACGGCATGGAGGTTGAACGCCAGATCTTAGCTCAGAAGGATATTCCGAACAAGGTTATTCCTACCCTGATACCATCAGCTTTGTTGAGCGGCTACTTGGTCTGGGACGAACACGTTTGCCAAGTTCTACAAGTTCGATACGGAGGACCTAAAGTTTGGTCAATGAGTTCTGCAGGAGCCTCCGTGCTCTCCCTCCCATTCTGGGAGCTTTGGTACATCCTAATTGTACTAATATGGACCCCAGCATCCTCTAGGAAGTAAGAGAAAATAGGATTTTAATTACCTACCGGTAAATCCTTTTCTCGTAGTCCGTAGAGGATACTGGGCGCCTGCCCAGTGCTCCGTGATCCTGCAGTGGTTACGGTTTTGTTACTTGGTTAAGTAATCTTGTTCAGCCGTTGCTGAATTTTCAAGCTGGTTAGCTTGGTTTGCCTTGTATGTGTGAGCTGGTGTGAATCTCGCCACTATCTGTATAAGTTCCTTCTCTCGAAGTTGTCCGTCTCCTCTGCACAGTTTCTAGACTGGGTCTGGTAGGAGGGGCATAGAGGGAGGAGCCAGCCCACACTATCAAACTCTTAAAGTGCTCATGGCTCCTGGTGGACCAGTCTATACCCCATGGTACTAATATGGACCCCAGCATCCTCTTAGGCTGGTGGCTTCAGGACCAACAATTGAGCAGGGGTCATCCCTTCTGGATCTCCAACTGGGTCCTCCTAACGACGGATGCCAGTCTGCGGGGTTGGGGCAAACACACTCTTCAGGGTCGGTGGACCAGGGAGGAATCTCTCCCAATAAATATTCTGGAATTGCGGGCAGTGTTCAATGCGCTGAAACTTGCCCTGCCTCTGGTACAGAACAGGCATGTTCAAATACAGTCAGACAACGCCACCACGGTGGCGTGCATAAATCATTAAGGCGGCACTCGAAGCCGCATGGCAATGATGGAAGTGTCAAAAAATCCTTCCTTCAATGGGTGGAACGCCATCTGCCAGCCATGTCGGCAGTGTTCATTCCGGGAGTCCTCAACTGGGAAGCGGACTTCCTCAGTCGTCAGGATGTACATGCCGGAGAGTGGAGTCCTCATCCGGAAGTCTTTTAACTTCTAGTGGACAAGTAGGGCCTACCAGATGTAGACCTGATGGCATCTCAACGCAGTCACAATGTTCCGGTCTTCGCAGCAAGGACAAGGGATCCTCAAGCAGCGTTCGTGGATGCACTGGCAATTCTAAGGACGATTCGGCTGCCATGCATGTTCCCTCTGGTGTCTCTTCTGCCCAGGGTGATCCGGAAGTTCAAGCAAGATGGAGGAATACTTCTTATAGTCGCTCCAGCGTGGCCCAGGCGGCATTGGTTCTCAGACCTATGGGGTGTCTTGATAGAGCGTCCTCTAATACTTCCTCAACGCCCAGAACTCCTCATTCAGGGCCCTTGTCTACCCCAACCTGGCCATACTGGCTTTGACGGCGTGGCTCTTGAAGCTTCACTCCTGAGGGCCAAAGTATTCTCTGAGGTGGTTGTTCAAACTATGTTTAAAGCCTGTAAACCGACTTTGGCTCGGATTTATTATAGGGTCTGGAATTCTTACTTCACCTGGTGTGCTAATAAGAATTACGATGCATACAAGTTCAGCACTGCCAGACTTTTGGTTTTTCTTCAACAGGCCTGGACTTAGGCCTTCATTTGGCCTCCCTCAAGGTTCATGTATCTACCTTGTGGTTTCAGAGAAAAATTGTGTCTCTTCCTGGCGTTCACTCTGGATGTTTTACGGATTCAGCCTCCCTATGTCCCTCCTGTGGCTCCACGGGATCGGTCTGTTGTTCTGAATGCCCTGCAAGAGTCTCCATTTGAACCTCTTGAGTCTGTTAACCTTAAATGCCAAATGTTTAAGGTTGTTTTTCTGTTGGCTATTGCCTCTGCTAGGAGGGTGTCAGAATTAGGTGCTTTGTCCTGTCCTGTCCACCCTTTCTGATTTATCACTGTGACCGTGCAGTTCTTAGAACTCGCCCTGGTTATCTACGTATGGTGGTGTCCTCTTTCCACCTTAATCAAGAGATTGTGGTTCTGTCCTTTATCTCTCCTGGTTTGTCATCCAAAGAGCTGTCTTTGGATGTGGTACAGGCTCTCCTTATATGTGGAGAGGACTGCCTCCATCAGGTGGTCAGATTCTCTTTTTGTCCTTTATGGTTTTCACAAACGTGGCTGTCCTGCGAATAAGCAAACTATGGCCAGATGGATTAGAATGGTAATTTCACAAGCTTATGCACAGGCTGGGCTCCCAGCTCATGCTGCTATTAAGGCCCATTCTACTGTTTGTTGGACCTTCTTGGGCGGCCTGCCGTGGCGCGTCCCCAGAACAATTGTGCAAGGCGGCTATGTGGTCCTTAGTGAACACGTTCATCAGGTTCTATGCCTTTGATACTTCCGCCTACTATGATTCTTCCTTTGGACGCCGGGTTCTTGTTCCCGCTACAGTGCGTCCCCTCCCATGAGGAACTGCTTTAGGACATCCCCAATGTTATTCCCTGTGGAATACCAGTGCACCCCGTTGCAAAAAAGGAGATTTATGGTAGACTTACCATAGTTAAATCTTTCTGCGAGGTACACTGGATTCCACTGTTCGCCCACCCTGATGCACTTAGCTTCTTTGGGTTTGTATGGCATTAGCCGCTGGTGCCTTCTCCTGTTGTGAGAATGTGGTTCTATGTAGCTAACATCTACTGTCTCATTTTACCTGCTACTGCATTGGACTGGTTAACGAAACTGAGCTCCAGTGCCTGGAGGTGGGGCTATAGAGGAGGCGGTGCATTGCATACTGGGAACAGTCAAAGCTTTAGCCTGTTGGTGCTTCGGATCAAGATCCAGCTCGACACCCCAATGTTATTCCCTGTGGAATCCAGTGTACCTCGCAGAAAGATATTAAACTATGGTAGGTCTACCATAAATCTACCTATTTTGCACGCTCTATGAAAATTTAACTCTAGTTCTATCTTTTTCTCTTTCTGTTGAGTACTCTACATCCTATTATCCTATCCTGACCTTGTCTGTATTTCAGTGAGCCTGTCTCTTATGGCGCTCCGGCTGGCCTGCGACTGTCTCTCAAGAGGAGGTTGGTTCATTACAAAGATATTCCGCTCCGCTGATTATCAATCCCTACTTTGGATCCTGAAGAATTTCTTTAAGAAGGTGAACTCCACAAAGCCCCAGGCATCTCGTAGCGAGAGTGCTGAGATCTTTGTCGTGTGTCAAGGTGAGTGGAGAATATGTTCAGTGCATGTCGTCTAGATTTATCAGTGTTATTATGGTTTAGCATGAGCTAAAACATTCACTGACGTGATGATGTATTAATGCATGTTAGCACTTCTTTCTTTATTAATATAATTTCTCTAGCATCCATAAGGGATGTTGGTGAGACTTAGTACGATGGGGTATAGATGAGGTCCAAAGGAGCCGATGCACTTTAAATTTCTTTACTGGGTGTGCTGGCTCCTCCCCTCTATGCCCCCTCCCATAGGCAGTTTAGAAAAAAGTGCCCTCAGGAGAGGATTACAAACGAATAAACAGAAAAAGACACCTGTCCTTATCTGTTATTCGTCCTGAGGAAGTCTCCGGTTGCCAAGGAGACGAAACGCGTTGACGCCCACTTTCCGAAGTTCAGCTGTTCGGCACTACCTGCTGACCTATCTTGCCAAACGGTCTCACAGCCAACGATCTTCACAGCTATATCCCATCACGGCTTGGTTACACGCCGGGCGCTCCGGCCAGCGGCTCTCGACGAGGGCGCTGACATCCGTCCAGGTGCTGTGCTGCAGACGTCGGGTTCTCTGTCTACCCGTACCGAGTGAGTGATATTGGCCGCTGCAGTGAGGTCTAACACCCGGCTTGAGGAGATTACCATTATCACAGACGTCCAGTTTTCCGCTCACCTGTACCGAGTGACTGCTACTGGCCTCCGCAGTGAGGTCTAACACCCGGTTTGAGGAGGTGGGTTCTTTGGAGATCTTCACACAGGTCAATAAGATCCATTTTTATCCGGGATTCAGCCGTGAAAAATATACGGCCTTTTCCAAACCAGCTTCAATCAGTTCAATTAACTGCATACCCATCTATGTGCACATATATTAACGGATCCTGCTTATCCATACTCACAGAAATCTGCACACGGGTAATTATACCTCAATATATACAAAAGTTCACTACTAAATAAAGCCGTGATTATTTTTACGAGACATTTATTAATCACTGGGACGCCAGTGTACTTTTCATTCATTTTTTAGTAATATAACAAAGATATCTTATCTCATTATATGCTATACTAATTGTGATTATAAATTAATTGTTGCCTAATACATGCTGCTTATTCTATATGAAATGTATACCGCTTTTTAAATATTAGATAAAGAATTTATTGTTATACCTTCACAGTTCTACTGAGTCAATTATTCTATATGACAGACTGCACACTATAGTTCAACCTAATACAGTGGTTATATAGCGCAGAGTATACTATATATTTTTTCTCAGGAGAGGATGCACATCTCTGCAGCTCCAGAGAGTTTTCTTCAGTTTCTTTTAAAGTTTTATGGTTTTCGGTATGCTGTTTGGGCAACAGCATACCTGAACCGTGGGCGTTAGGGAAAAAGGGGGGGCGGTCACCGGCATTGCGACACGCTGAAATACTGGTACAGGGTGAAGAAAAGTGTACACAATTTGTGTCCTATACAGGACAGAAATCTTTAGTGTTTCTTTTTCATCCACTAGGGGTCACTGGAGTACTCTTGGGGATATGGGCGGCTTAGCAGAAACAAAGGCACTGAATATTTAAATTTAGAACTCTCCACCCCTCCATATCCCAGAGTACCTCAGTGTACGACCTCAGTGTTTTTTCCGTGCTCAAAGCACTAACATCGGCTTGTGGGAGTTCCCACACTTTGTGGAAGATTTTTATTAATTTTACATTTTTACTTTTTATTATAACACATCCCTTCCCAGTTTATTGAAAAACATGGGTCCGGGATAGTGCCGCTGCAGCACAGCGCATGGCGTGTCGGTCCTCACAAAGAGCACCCTCACAGCCACAGGCCCACTGGCCTGCAACAACTGGACGGAACTTACATAAAGAAGCCCCGTCGCAGCCATAAAAAAGTGATCAAAGAGCTGGACGGAGCTTACAGAAAGAAGCCCCGTCACAGCCATGAAGAAGGGATCAAGCAGCTGGACGGAGCTTACACATAGAAGCCCCGTCGCAGCTACGACCAGAGAGCTCTGAGCGTAGAAGCCCGTCGCAGACCTCCTACATAAGGTATGCTGGGGAAAACGGGGCGGTCAGCGCAGGCGGCCGCCCCGCTGTGTGGGGTCCGTTAGATGTGCCCGTTCACCAGCCGCTCCGTCCAGTGCTCCGTCTGCCGCTTTGTTCTCCCAACCGAGGCGCTCCGTCTAAAACGACCAGGGCGCCGTCAGAGCTGTATAGGATGCAGCGCCCAGAGGGGAGACCCGCCGCAGCTTGGCTAGCGACAGCGGCCCGGCAACCGTCCTCCGCTACTTTGCATGTATTCGCTCCCTGCAGTGAGCGTCCCGGCTCACCGCTAACACAGGGAGTACAGAGAGGAGGAGGGACGGAGACCCGCCGCACAGAGAACAGCGGTGCTCTCACATAGAATTAATATTAGACCCGGGCAGCTTGCCTAGCAGCGCCGCGCTCCGGCCAGCCGATCTATGCTGCTCGGGGTTATGGTCCTTCGCCTCCCTGCAATAAGCTTCCCAGCTCCCCGCTGAGACACAGCGCTACAGGGAGTACAGGGAAGGGGGAGGGAGTGGGCCACCTGGCAGATTACTGCGTGGCTGCAGCTGCCAGATGCTACAAGTGTAATAGGCTGTTGAGCCTATATATATATTTATCTATAGAAGTATATGTGATTATCAGGGGCAGCAGGTATTGTAATTTCTCCTATGAGTTACAATGTAAGCATGGCATAGGGGCCATTTTTAATCATGTTTCCTGTTGCTGCCATAATTCCAGAACATTCCTACACTACATCTCTTCGCCACCGGAGGCGCAGGGGTGTTAGTGGGAAAATTTGGTTCAGGTTTCACATAGGCCCATGTAAACTGTATTTAGCCATAAATATATTTAGCCATAAATAAATATATATATATATATATTACGCACTTTAAGTCTGTCCTTTGGCTATTGTGGTGTCTGTCTGTATAAGGAGTAAGCCTCCAACACAGACTAAATATAAGGTTTACTATAATGTCGGTACATAAATCTACCGCAAATTCTGTTGGTTTGTACGTTTCCACTCCGGAAGCAGGGTCAGTCCCAGATCCTATGTTAAGCATAACGCCGCTCGACAGGAGCGGTAAGATCGGAGTCTCGAAAGTTACTCCGCCAGCTCTAACAAAGGATTCTCAGTCTTTCCAAAAGCCCAATTTCCCTTTGGGTACCAGGGTGTTAATTTATATGGTCTTATAATTTAATCTGACAATTATACAAACCTCACAGCGGTACCTACGACTGAGAAGGATACATTAGACCAGCAGTCAGATAGTGCGGGGTTTTGACAACCATACATTACTAATAACAGTGAGTCAGTGTCTCAAATTCACAGAGATTAGGTAGACTCTAACATCTAATCTGTCGATTTTCATAAACAACAGATTTTCAATGAGTTATTATTTAAAATATCTGACTAACAGTTAACTCTATTTACCCGTTTCCACATCTAAATGGGACAATACGTCATTGGTGAATTCGTCTGTGACAAACATTATAAACAGGATACATTTGGGTCACTAGACACTATATGTATGGAAACAATGACGATCACTGTTAATAAAAAGCTGCAGAGTATCTCTGTAAAGCTTCTGCTAACACGATTCTCGCGTTTCATCGTCGCTAGTTTCACCAAAACAAGGCCAGAACTTGTTTGGTCCTAAATTTGATAGTCAGACAAAATACTTTGGCCGACGTTTAATCCCTTTAGACTTCAGTCTTTTCAAGGCTGTGGTACAAAAACAGTCATGACTTGTAATGCCATAGTGCTAAAGTCAACAAGCCAGTGGCTTAACGGCCTCTCAGGCCATCTAGAATTTCCAATTGTGGAAGCGCGCATTTACACGTAACATTTGCCGGGTTTCCAAACATCCACTCATGGATGTATCAGCTATTTACATCTGCTGGTTTCAGCTGTTTTTATTTCCACACCTGGTACACCAACAGAGTCAGGGTTACTTATTCCCCTCTGTTTGGGGTAGCGAAGCCGGAGGGCTCCGTCGCAGTCTCAATCAGCAAGTCACTTACTACAGTTGGAAATGGATTTACTGCAGTTAGTACTTGCATATTTGAAGCCACAAGATTGCATAATTGCGCTTGATCTTTACAATGCGTATTTACCCATTCTGGTTTGGTCACCGCATCACAGGTTCTTGCGTTTTGCAATACCCCACAACCATTAACCATTTCAGGTTCTACCGTTTGGCCTCTTGTCAGCGCCTCGGGTATTCACCAAGGTGATGTTGGTGGCAATAGCTCATTTCAGAGCCCTAGCGGTGACAATCGTTACATATTTAGACAATCTGCTCATAAGAACTCTGTCTCAACAGAAGTTCATCTTACTTGCGCTGCTAACGTACACCACGGTAGCAGGTCAAGTTCGAAAACAATCGCATCTAATTCCGTCTGAACGACTTCAGTTCCTAGGTAAGATTATAAATACGGTAAATCAAAGATATTTACCTACTACACCAGAAAGAAAATATACCATCTAGTACAATTAGTGCAAAAGCCACGCACACTAGCGGTACATTGGTGTATTCGCCTATTAGGAACAATGATGTGTTTTCAAAGCGCGTTAGTTCGCCGGCTTTCAGGGCGAGGGTGTATATACTCTGGACGAGAGTCTCAGAGGTTGAGGAGTTGTAGTTAAAAAAATCAGCGACAGGGGTTCTAAAACGGATCACGACAGATTGCTGTCTATAAATGTCCTGGAACTCCGTGCAATTTACAATGCACTACATGCTTCGCTTTCAGTCTGTCCAAGTGCAGTCAGACAACGCAACGGCAGTTGCATACACAACAACCACGGAGGACCGAGAAGCCGCATGGCAATGCGGCAGGTAGCTCGAATCCTCAATTGCCCAGAACACCATTAGGTGATGTTGTCTACGGGGTTCATTCCGGGAGTGGACATCTGTTAGACAGATGATCTCAACCGTCGGTATTTTTATCCATAAAACTTGGCATTTAATCCACAGGTGTTTCATATGTGAATCCACAAGTGGGGTTACCCTCAGGTATACATGATGGCATCTCGCCACAATTACAAACGCTCAGTATGTGTACAGAACGACAGATCACAAGAGCAGTGGCAGTGGAGGTTCTCACATTCGTGTGGTCATACAGCTTCGTGTATCTGGCTCCACCATTTTCCGCTGCTCTCTTTCTCTCTCTCCGTTGCTAAAACGGATCATAAGACAGTTCGTCACAGTCATACTAGTGATATCTCATGGGTTTCGGAGAGCTTGCTTCTCGAGGCTCCAAGGAATACTTGCACACGATCTTGGCCCCCTCATAATACGTCCAACCTGTTACAACAGGGACCGTTCGTTTACCCCTATTCACATATGTACCGCGGCTGCGGTTGACGGGGTGGGGGTTCAGACCGCCCTCTTAAGAAAATACATAGGGCATTACAGTATCGGTTATACCAACCATGTTACGAGCTAGGAAGCCGCTTACGGCAGCTCATTATTACAAAATTTGGTGTGCCTATATAGGTGGGTGTGAAGCTCAGAAGTTTCCGACATCACCTTTCAAGTTGCCCGTATTCTGTTATTTACAGACGGGGTGGGATGGAGAACTGCGTTTATCTGCACTGAGGGTGCAGGTATCTGTGTGGTCAATTTATTTTCGCAGACGTTTGAATCTATTGCGTCGGTACACACCTTTTTTACAAGGTGTCATCAAAGTGCAGCCTCCATTTATCCCACCTACAGCGCCATGCGACTTGAAGCTGGGTTCAGATTTCTTACAGTTTTCATATTTTTGAACCCTTACAACAAATGGGGATTAAGTTTCTCAATTGGAAAACGTTTTTCTTCTAGCCGTAGCTTCGGCAAGGGGTTTGGTTTTCATATTTGGGTGCCTTGTATTTCAAGCCACCGTATTTGAGTTTTCTCATAACAAAGCAGAACTTCGGACTAATTCCGATTTCTTATTCTTCACATCAATAAACCAATAGTGGTTCCTGTGTTGACAGCACATTCTAGAATTCAGAATGTGGTACACGCGTTACGCGTCTATATGTCCCGAACGTCTACAGTACGTAATACGTATACGTTGTTTGTTATCTATGATGCTGCCAACTGGAGTTAGCCAGTTTCTCAGCAGACATTATCCAGTTGGATAAAAATGACTACAAGTCAGGCTTACTTTAAGGCTAGGTTACAGTCGCCTATGTCAGTAATAGCTCATCCCACAGGTTCTGTGGAAATGTCATGACCAGCTGGTCGTGGAGCGTCTACGACGCGGCTACATAGCCTTCAGTGCACACGTTTGTGCGCATTTACACGTTATGAGACAGTTGCGGCATCAGCATCTAGCTTTGGCCGTCTACTGTTACAGGTGTCAAACAGCTCTCCCGCCCACGAGGGAAGCTTTGGTACGTCCCAAGAGTACTCCAGTGAGCCCTAGTGGATGAAAAAGAAAATAGGATTTTGGTACTTACCAGGTAAATCCTTTTCTTTGAATCCATAGGGGGCACTGGACGCCCACCCAGAGCAGTTTTACCTGGGTTGTTTTAAGCTCAGAGGAGCTTATGGTAACACATTTTACCAGGGTTGTATTAGGCTCAGAGGAGCTTATGGTAACAAATTTTCACCGATTGGTTCAAATTATAAAGGTCTATCGGTTATGGTGTCAACTGTTTAGTTGACAGTAACGTTATGGGTCAACTTTGTTGTTGTCCGTTATGTGATAGGAATTCTCCATTGTCAACCTCTCTATAGTTCTTGTTCGCTCAGTAAAAAACACTGAGGTCGTACACTGAGGTACTCTGGGATATGGAGGGGTGGAGAGTTCTAAATTTAAATATTCAGTGCCTTTGTTTCTGCTAAGCCGCCCATATCCCCAAGAGTACTCCAGTGCCCCCTATGGATTCAAAGAAAAGGATTTACCTGGTAAGTACCAAAATCCTATTTTCACTGTGCTATAGTAAGCTGACAGCCTCACTGGGACTGTATAGCTGGGGTGTGCTGGTCTTCTCTCTCTGTGTCTCTCACATACTGAAAGGGCAGGCTTGGTAAGTATTACTGTCTATGTGTATGTCATTGTGATTACTGTGAACATGGGTAAACACAAACTATGCAGTGTATGCCGCACCAGATTCTCTCTCATCATCTGATTCGGTTTCATGTGAACAATGCAACCTATCTTCACAGCTCCGTGGGGGAGAGGGACCAGAGCCATCCTGTTTAGGGGCTCTAAAGACTATGATGTCTATGTCATCACAACTTACTGCTAATATTGAGAAAACTCTGCTACTACAACAGGCTGTTGCAGACTTAGCTGCTAGGGCAGATGTTAAACAGCCTCCCTCCCTAACTCAGGACCACAAAAGCGTGGTTTCCTGCTCTGCTCTCTGATTCAGAGGAGAGGAAATAAGGGAAGATGGAGATTACTTGGATTCCACTTCTGCTCAGGGTATTGAACCCCTTGTTCTGGCTATATGGGACGTGTTAATGCTCCCTCTAGAGCACGCTGCTTCACAGCAGTCTTTTTTTTTCTTTACTGATGTCACTTTCCCTGATTCTGCAGAGTTTGATGACCTTTGTCTTATGTCCTAAAGGATGCTGGGGTCCATATTAGTACCATGTGGTATAGACGGGTTCACCAGGAGCCATTGGCACTTTAAGAGTTTGAGAGTGTTGGCTGGCTCCTCCCTCTATGCCCCTCCTACCAGACTCAGTTTTGAAAATGTGCCTGGAGGAGCCGGTCACAGCTAGGGGAGCTCTACAGAGCTTTCTTAGTAAAAGTTTTCCTTAGAGTTTTTATTTTACAGGGAGGCTGCTGGCAACAGCCTCCCTGCATCGAGGGACTGAGGGGGGGAGCAGTATCCACCCTGCTGGGTCTGAGCCACTGTCTCCGCTGACTGGACACTGAGCTCCAGAGGGGATAGAGCGCTCCCCGCCACAGGGGAACGCTCACCCCAGCAGCATGCCGCCACCCCCTTGCAGAGCTGAAGTGTGGCGAGTGAGTCACCGTCCCCCCTAACAAGCGGGGGTGTCTGTGTGAAGATGGCGGCTACAGGGTAGGAGCGCAGTATTAACTGCGCTTCCGGACGGCTCAGCGGTACCTAGGTGTGGCACTGTGAGGGGTGCCCTGAGCCAGCGCCTGACCCTACACGGACCAATCCAGCCTGTCGGGGTCTGCGGATCTCAGCTAACACACAAAAACCTCTGCCAGTATAATCTATGAAGAGCGGGAAGACAGTGCCATTAAGGGGGCGGAGCTTCTCCTCAGGGTGGACCCAGCAACGTTTCAGCGCCATTTTCCTGCCTGCAGTCGGATGCAAGTGGAAGATCAGTCCCTCCAGTGCAACTCCAGCTATCTGTACGGTACCTGGGGGTTGTAGAAGGGAGGGGAGGCTGTGTAAAGACTGTGTTACCTATTAAGGGATACAGTCAGCGCGGGGTTAGGGTCTCCATATACCTATAATAGCGCTGTGTGTGGGTTGGCTCCAATCTCTGTGTCTTTCTGCCACTCTTGGGGGGAAGGAAATCTGTCTGCCCTGTGTGTATATGGGGTGAGTGGTGTGTATTAGCAAACATGTCTAGAGAGACTGTTTCATATGCTGCAGAGGATTTATCTTCTCAGGAAGATCCCATCCCATGTAATCAGGAATGCGCTGTTGTAGCGCAGATCCCAGCTAGAGAACCGGAGTGGTTAGCCTCCCTTAGGGGGACTATTTCTCAGATTTCTGAAAGGGTTACAAGAACTGAGCATGCAACTCAAATATTGCAATCCTCTATGGCTGTATGGTCTGATACTACTCCCTCAGGGTCCCCTGCGGTACATTCTCACAAACGTGCACTTGCAAAGATTCTGCAGGATGACACGGACACCTATTCTGACACTGCAGACAGGGATGTGTCGAGGGGGGCGGCATCACTTGCTAAGGGGGTGCAGTTGATGATTGAGGCCATACGGGATGTGTTTCATATTTCTGACACAACTCCTGAGCAGGTTGAGGAGGCCTTTTTCACGGACAGTAAGAAGGCCCCTCTCACCTTCCCAGCATCTAAGAAATTAAATGCTATCTTTGAAAAAGCCTGGGAAAATATGGAGAAAAAATTCCAGATCCCTAAGAAGGTCTTGGTTGCTTTTCCCTTCCCAGAGGACGATAGAAAAAAAATGTGAGTCTCCGCCGATAGTTGACGCCTCTGTCTCCAGGCTGTCAAAACAGGTGGTTTTACTAGTCCCGGGATCTACCGCGTTGAAGGACCCGGTAGATCGCAAGGTGATCTGTTCATCAGTGCATTCACCTTCTGGGGAAAATGGTTGCCTCCTAAGAGGCTCTGCAGTATGGAAGGTTTCATGCTTGATCCTTTCAGCTGGATCTCTTGGACCAGTGGCCGGGATCTCACCTACATATGCACCAGAGGATACGTCTGTCACCGAAAGTCAGGATTTCGCTCCTCTGGTGGCTACGACTACCATACCTTCTGGAAGTCCGAAGGTTCGGAGTTCAGGACTGGATCCTTCTAACCACAGATGCAAGTCTAAGAGGTTTGGAAGCAGTCGCTCAGGGGGAAACCTTTCAGGGACGATGGTCTGATTAAGAGTCACTTCTCCCAAAAAACATCCTGAAACTCAGGGCCGTATACAACGGCCTTCTGCAAGCAGCACACCTTCTACAGGATTGGGCTGTTCAGGTGCAGTCGGACAACTTGACCACAGTGGCCTACATAAACTGACAAGGTGGAACGAAGAGCAGGGCTGCAATGTCAGATGTGTCAAGAATCCTCCTCTGGTCAGAAAGACAGGTGGTGGCGATGTCTGCAATCTTCATTCCGGGAGTAGTCCACTGGGAAGCAGACTTCCTCAGCAGACAAGATCTCCATCCAGGAGAGTGGGGCCTCCATCTGGAGGTGTTCGAGGAGGTAACCGGTTGGTGGGGGGTTCCTCACGTAGACATGATGGCCTCCCGCCTCAACCAGAAGCTGCGGAGGTACTGTTCCAGGTCGGGAGACCCGTAGGCAGTGGCGGTGGATGCACTGGTTACACCGTGGATGTTAACGTCAGTGTATGTGTTCCCTCCACTTCCTCTGATACCAAGAGTACTTCAACTTGTAAAAAGAACAAAGGTTATGGCAATCCTCATTGCTCCGGACTGGCCAAGGAGGGCTTGATACGCGGATCTGCTTGATCTTCTGCTGTATCTTCTTCGGGAGGGTCTGCTGCTGCAGGGGCCATGCGCTTATCAAGACTTACCACGGCTATGTTTTACGGCATGATTGAGAGAGACTAGGAAGGGGGTAACGTCTAAACATTACCTTTTTAATTTAGAAAAAATATGTTTCATGGTGTGAATCCAATAAATTTCCTGCGGTGGAGTTTCAGCTTGGACGTTTTCTCCTTTTCCTGCAAACTTGTGTGGATATGGGCCTGAGATTGGGCTCCATCAAGGTCTAGATCTCAGCTTTATCCATTTTCTTCCAAAACAATTGGCTGTCCTCCCTGAGATTCAAATTTTTTTGAAAGGGGTTCTGCACATCCAGCCTCCCTTTGTGGGATCTTGATGTGGTGTTGCAGTTCCTGCAATCGGATTGGTTTGAGCCTCTACTGGAGGCTGAAATAAAGTTTCTCACGTGGAAGGCGGTCACTTTGTTGGCCTTAGCTTCTGCTCAACGCGTGTCGGAATTGGGGGCTTTGTCTTGTAAAAGTCCCTTTCTAATCTTCCATGAAGATAGGGCGGAACTCAGGACTCGTCCGCAATTCCTGCCTAAGGTTGTATCAGCTTTTCATATCAACCAACCTACTGACTCCTCAATTGCTTCAAAGGCCTTGGATGTTGTGAGGGCTTTGAAGATTTATGTGAAGAGGACGGCTCGTCATAGAAAATCTGACTCCGTTTGTCCTCTATGATCCCAAGAAAATTGGGTGTCCTGCTTCTAAGCAGTCGATTTCACGCTGGATCAGGTTCACCATCCAGCATGCATATTCTACGGCAGGATTGCAGTGTCCGAAATCTGTTAACACCCACTCTACTCGTAGAATGGCTGCCCGGGGTATCTCTGCTATACAGCTTTGCCAAGCATCTAGAAAGCAAGGTGAGGCTGCGCTGAATTAATGCATAAAACAACAATGGTATCTGATAATTCAATATTTAATATTTGAAAAAGCTGCCACCCCAGTGCAGCGAAACGTATCAGCCTACAGGGACCCACGCCAGGAAACTTCAATTGAAAGTCCGGACCATCCCCCACTACATTCCAGCATAAGACCCTATTGGAGGGCGTTTGCAATTTGGACGAACTGTTGAATCTTGTCCACCGCACTGCATGAGGAGCTCAATATCCACCATCTTGGAGCAACATACCCTCTAGCGGTAAAGCTACAAATTTTGGCTACAAACACCACCGCACTGCATGAGGAGCTCATCAATTACCTCCTTGGAGCTACACGCCCTCTAGCGGTAAAACCATAATTTTTGGATATACATATACATACCTCCTAAATTTGCAATTGCTGGACCTATATACTATTAGGGTGAAAAAATCTGGAACGGACTTCCTCAATCCAACACGGTTTACAATCCTGGCACATGGGTAACCCTGATTTTATATATTCTATTATGTTCATCTTTTAATGTTTGTTTTTGGAACTACCATTAATGGTATATATTTCTATATATAACATATTAATTTTTAATATTAAATATTGAATTATCAGATATCATTGTTGTTTTATGCATTAATTCAGCGCAGCCTCACCTTGCTTTCTTGTTTATATATTGTGGGAGTGACTTCCCATTTTTTCACGGCTGCTGCTTGGCATAGCAACCCATATTTAAATCGCCCGAGAACCTTGGGTTATTCCTTTTTGCCAAGCATCTACTTGGTCTGGGTCGAACACGTTTGCGAAGTTTTACAAGTTCGATACTTTGGCCTCTGATGACCTCAAGTTTGGTCAAGTGGTTTTGCAGGAACCTCCGCGCTCTCCCTCCCGTTCTGGGAGCTTTGGTACATCCCCATGCTACTGATATGGACCCCAGCATCCTCTAGGACGTAAGAGAAAATAGGATTTTAATTACCTACTGGTAAATCCTTTTCTCGTAGTCGTTTTCCTGCATTGGTTTTATAGTTCAGTACTGCCTGGTTCCTAGGTAAGTTCTGCGTTATTCACTGTTTCAGCTGTTGCTGAGTTTTCCGGCACATTGGCCGGATTTGCCTGTTGTGTGAGCTGGTATGAATCTCGCCACTATCTGTGTATTTCCTCTCGAAGTATGTCGTCTCCTCGGGCACAGTTTCTAGACTGAGTCTGGTAGGAGGGTCATAGAGGGAGGAGCCAGCCAACACTATTAAACGCTTAAAGTGCCAATGGCTCCTAGTGGACCCATGGTACTAATATGGACCCCAGTATCCTCTACGGACTACGAGAAAAGGATTTACCTGTAGGTAATTAAAATCCTATTTTCTCTATCGTCCTAGTGGATGCTGGGGTTCCTGAAAGGACCATGGGGAATAGCGGCTCCGCAGGAGACAGGGCACAAAAAGTAAAGCTTTTCCGATCAGGTGGTGTGCACTGGCTCCTCCCCCTATGACCCTCCTCCAGACTCCTGTTAGATTTTTGTGCCCGGCCGAGAAGGGTGCAATCTAGGTGGCTCTCCTAAAGAGCTGCTTAGAGAAAGTTTAGCTAGGTTTTTTATGTTACAGTGATTCCTGCTGGCAACAGGATCACTGCAGCGAGGGACTGAGGGGAGAAGGAGTCAACTCACCTGCGTGCAGGATGGATTGGCTTCTTGGCTACTGGACATCAAGCTCCAGAGGGACGATCACAGGTACAGCCTGGATGGTCACCGGAGCCGCGCCGCCGGCCCCCTTGCAGATGCTGAAGACAGAAGAGGTCCAGAATCGGCGGCTGAAGACTCCTGCAGTCTTCTAAAGGTAGCGCACAGCACTGCAGCTGTGCGCCATTTTCCTCTCAGCACACTTCACACGGCAGTCACTGAGGGTGCAGGGCGCTGGGAGGGGGGCGCCCTGGGAGGCAAAATGAGTACCTATAAAGGCTAAAAATACCTCACATATAGCCCTAGAGGCTATATGGAGATATTTAACCCCTGCCTGATTTCTCAAAATAGCGGGAGACGAGCCCGCCGGAAAAGGGGCGGGGCCTATCTCCTCAGCACACGGCGCCATTTCCTCTCACAGCTCCGCTGGTCAGGACGGCTCCCAGGTCTCTCCCCTGCACTGCACTACAGAAACAGGGTAAAACAGAGAGGGGGGGCAAATTTATGGCGATATTTTTATATAACAAAGCAGCTATAGGGGAGCACTTATTATAAGGCTATCCCTGATATATATATAGCGCTTTTGGTGTGTGCTGGCAAACTCTCCCTCTGTCTCCCCAAAGGGCTAGTGGGTCCTGTCTTCATTAGGAGCATTCCCTGTGTGTCTGCTGTGTGTCGGTACGTGTGTGTCGACATGTATGAGGACGATATTGGTGTGGAGGCGGAGCAATTGCCAAATATGGGGATGTCACCTCCTAGGGGGTCGACACCAGAATGGATGCCTTATTTATGGAACTACGGGATAGTGTCAACACGCTAAAGCAGTCGTTTGACGACATGAGACGGCCGGACAATCAATTAGTGCCTGTCCAGGCGACTCAAACACCGTCAGGGGCTGTGAAACGCCCTTTGCCTCAGTCGGTCGACACAGACCCAGACACAGGCGATGACTCCAGTGGTGACGGTGACGAATCAACCGTATTTTCCAGTAGGGCCACACGTTATATGATTTTGGCAATGAAGGAGGCGTTACATTTAGCTGATACTACAGGTACCACTAAACAGGGTATTATGTGGGGTATGAAAAAACTACCTATAGTTTTTCCTGAATCAGAAGAACTAAATGACGTGTGTAATGAAGCGTGGGTTGCCCCTGATAAAAAGCTGATAATTTCAAAGAAATTATTGGCATTATACCCTTTCCCGCCAGAGGTTAGGGAGCGCTGGGAAACACCTCCTAGGGTGGACAAGGCGCTAACACGCTTATCTAAACAAGTGGCGTTACCCTCTCCTGAGACGGCCGCACTTAAAGATCCATCAGATAGGAGGATGGAAAATATCCAAAAAAGTATATACACACATGCAGGTGTTATACTACGACCAGCTGTAGCAACTGCCTGGATGGGCAGTGCGGGGGTAGTTTGGTCAGAATCCCTGATTGAAAATATTGATACCCTGGACAGGGACAATATTCTACTGTCGTTAGAACAAATAAAGGATGCATTTCTTTATATGCGTGATGCACAGAGGGATATATGCACACTGGCATCACGGGTAAGTGCTATGTCCATTTCGGCCAGAAGAGCTTTATGGACGCGACAGTGGACAGGCGATGCGGATTCAAAACGGCATATGGAAGTTTTGCCGTATAAGGGGGAGGAGTTATTTGGAGTCGGTCTATCAGATTTGGTGGCCACGGCTACAGCCGGGAAATCCACCTTTCTACCTCAAGTCACTCCCCAACAGAAAAAGGCACCGACTTTTCAACCGCAGCCCTTTCGTTCCTTTAAAAATAAGAGAGCAAAGGGCTATTCATATTTGCCACGAGGCAAAGGTCGAGGGAAGAGACAGCAACACGCAGCTCCTTCCCAGGATCAGAAGCCCTCCCCGGCTTCTACAAAAGCCTCAGCATGACGCTGGGGCTTCTCAAGCGGACTCGGGGACGGTGGGCGGTCGTCTCAAAAATTACAGCGCGCAGTGGGCTCACTCGCAAGTAGATCCCTGGATCCTGCAGATAATATCTCAGGGATACAGGTTGGAATTAGAGACAGATCCACCTCGCCGTTTCCTGAGGTCTGCTTTACCAACGTCCCCCTCCGAAAGGGAGACGGTGTTGGAAGCCATTCACAAGCTGTACTCTCAGCAGGTGATAGTCAAGGTACCTCTTCTGCAACAAGGGAAGGGGTATTATTCCACTCTTTTTGTGGTACCGAAGCCGGATGGCTCGGTAAGGCCTATTCTAAATCTGAAGTCCTTGAACCTGTACATAAAGAAGTTCAAGTTCAAAATGGAGTCACTCAGAGCAGTGATAGCGAACCTGGAAGAGGGGAACTTTATGGTATCCTTGGACATCAAGGATGCGTATCTCCACGTTCCAATTTACCCCTCACACCAGGGGTACCTCAGGTTCGTTGTACAAAACTGTCACTATCAGTTTCAGACGCTGCCGTTCGGATTGTCCACGGCACCTCGGATCTTTACAAAGGTAATGGCCGAGATGATGATTCTTCTTCGAAGAAAAGGCGTATTAATTATCCCATACTTGGACGATCTCCTAATAAGGGCGAGGTCCAGAGAACAGCTAGAGATGGGATTAGCACTGTCTCAAGAAGTGCTAAAACAGCACGGGTGGATTCTGAATATTCCAAAATCCCAGTTAATGCCGACAACTCGTCTGCTGTTCCTAGGGATGATTCTGGACACGGTTCAGAAAAAGGTTTTTCTCCCGGAGGAAAAAGCCAAGGAGTTATCCGAGCTTGTCAGGAACCTCCTAAAACCAGGAAAGGTGTCTGTACATCAATGCACAAGAGTCCTGGGAAAAATGGTGGCTTCTTACGAAGCGATTCCATTCGGCAGATTCCACGCAAGAATTTTCCAAAGGGATCTGTTGGACAAATGGTCAGGGTCGCATCTTCAGATGCACCTACGGATAACCCTGTCTCCAAGGACAAGGGTGTCTCTTCTGTGGTGGTTGCAGAGTGCTCATCTATTGGAGGGCCGCAGATTCGGCATACAGGATTGGATCCTGGTGACCACGGACGCCAGCCTGAGAGGCTGGGGAGCAGTCACACAAGGAAGAAACTTCCAGGGAGTATGGACGAGCCTGGAAACGTCTCTTCACATAAACATTCTGGAACTAAGAGCAATATACAATGCTCTAAACCAGGCAGAACCTCTGCTTCAGGGAAAACCGGTATTGATCCAGTCGGACAACATCACGGCAGTCGCCCATGTGAACAGACAGGGCGGCACAAGAAGCAGGAGGGCAATGGCAGAAGCTGCAAGGATTCTTCGCTGGGCAGAGAATCATGTGATAGCACTGTCAGCAGTGTTCATCCCGGGAGTGGACAACTGGGAAGCAGACTTCCTCAGCAGACACGATCTTCACCCGGGAGAGTGGGGACTTCATCCAGAAGTCTTCCACATGCTGGTAACCCGTTGGGAAAGACCAATGGTGGACATGATGGCGTCTCGCCTCAACAAAAAACTGGACAGGTATTGCGCCAGGTCAAGAGATCCGCAGGCAATAGCTGTGGACGCGCTGGTAACGCCTTGGGTGTACCAGTCGGTGTATGTGTTTCCTCCTCTGCCTCTCATACCAAAAGTATTGAGAATTATACGGCAAAGAGGCGTAAGAACGATACTAGTGGTTCCGGATTGGCCAAGGAGGACTTGGTACCCGGAACTTCAAGAGATGCTCACGGAAGATCCGTGGCCTCTACCTCTAAGGAGGGACTTGCTTCAGCAGGGTCCCTGTCTGTTTCAAGACTTACCGCGGCTGCGTTTGACGGCATGGCGGTTGAACGCCGGATCCTAAAGGAAAGAGGCATGCCGGAAGAAGTCATTCCTACTTTGATTAAAGCAAGGAAGGAAGTAACCGTGCAACATTATCACCGAATTTGGCGAAAATATGTTGCGTGGTGCGAAGATCGGAGTGCTCCGACGGAGGAATTTCAACTGGGTCGATTCCTACATTTCCTGCAATCAGGATTGTCAATGGGTCTCAAATTGGGATCTATTAAGGTTCAAATTTCGGCCCTGTCGATTTTCTTTCAAAAAGAATTGGCTTCAGTCCCTGAAGTCCAGACCTTTGTTAAGGGAGTGCTGCATATACAGCCTCCTGTGGTGCCTCCAGTGGCACCGTGGGATCTAAATGTGGTTTTGGACTTCCTAAAATCTCATTGGTTTGAACCACTAAAAAAGGTGGATTTGAAATATCTCACATGGAAAGTGACCATGCTTCTAGCCCTGGCTTCTGCCAGGAGAGTGTCAGAATTGGCAGCTTTATCTTACAAAAGCCCATATCTGATTTTCCATTCGGACAGGGCAGAACTGCGAACTCGTCCGCATTTTCTCCCTAAGGTGGTGTCAGCATTTCATCTGAACCAGCCTATTGTAGTGCCTGCGGCTACAAGTGACTTGGAGGACTCCAAGTTACTGGACGTTGTCAGAGCATTAAAAATATATATTGCAAGGACAGCTGGAGTCAGAAAATCTGACTCGTTGTTTATATTGTATGCACCCAACAAGATGGGTGCTCCTGCGTCTAAGCAGACGATTGCTCGTTGGATCTGTAGCACAATCCAACTTGCACATTCTGTGGCAGGCTTGCCACAGCCTAAATCTGTAAAGGCCCACTCCACAAGGAAGGTGGGCTCATCTTGGGCGGCTGCCCGAGGGGTCTCGGCATTACAACTTTGCCGAGCAGCTACGTGGTCAGGGGAGAACACGTTTGTAAAATTTTACAAATTTGATACTCTGGCTAAGGAGGACCTGGAGTTCTCTCATTCGGTGCTGCAGAGTCATCCGCACTCTCCCGCCCGTTTGGGAGCTTTGGTATAATCCCCATGGTCCTTTCAGGAACCCCAGCATCCACTAGGACGATAGAGAAAATAAGATTTTACTTACCGATAAATCTATTTCTCGGAGTCCGTAGTGGATGCTGGGCGCCCATCCCAAGTGCGGATTATCTGCATAAGTTGTACATAGTTATTGTTAACTAATTCGGGTTATTGTTAAAGGAAGCCATCTTTCAGAGGCTCCGCTGTTATCATACTGTTAACTGGGTTTAGATCACAAGTTGTACGGTGTGATTGGTGTGGCTGGTATGAGTCTTACCCGGGATTCAAAATCCTCCCTTATTGTGTACGCTCGTCCGGGCACAGTACCTAACTGGAGTCTGGAGGAGGGTCATAGGGGGAGGAGCCAGTGCACACCACCTGATCGGAAAAGCTTTACTTTTTGTGCCCTGTCTCCTGCGGAGCCGCTATTCCCCATGGTCCTTTCAGGAACCCCAGCATCCACTACGGACTCCGAGAAATAGATTTATCGGTAAGTAAAATCTTATTATTTAAATTAGTTTGGAAAAATCCAGATTTTTGCACACTTTTTTCCATTTGCTCCTGAAGGTCGGAAATTCTGAGAAAGCTCTCAGGAGTTGACATCTCAGTCTCTCGACCATCAAAAAAGGCTGTTCTGCCTGCCCCGGGCTCCTTTATTATAAAGGACCCAGGGGACAGAAAGATATAGGCAACACTAAAGTCTATCTACACAGCAGCAGGTGTGTCGCAAAGGCCGTTCATAGCGGGTTGCTGGATGACCCATGCCATTCATATATGGTTTACTCAGATTCAGGAGGGCCTCTCTGGGGATGTGCCTCTGGTCACTACAGTGACTCTCCTGAAACACATTCAGGACACTGCACGCGTCATGTGTGACTCGCTAACGAAAATAGGCAATATTAATGCTAGGACATCTGCCATGGCAGTGTCGGCGCGCAGGGCCTTGTGGTTGCGTCAGTGGATAGCAGACGCAGAATCCAAGTGCAGTGTGGAGTCCCTCCTTTTTTCTTGGGAATGGCTCTTTGAGGTTGAGTTGGATATGTGGATTTCCAAAGTCGCTGCAGGGACATCTACGTTTCTCCCTTCTGGGGCCCCGCCCTACGTTTCTCCCTTCTGGGGCCCCGCCGTCTAGGTGTTCCTACCCAGGGCCGTCAGTTCAGTAATTTTGGTCTAACAGATTTCTCTGGCAGGGTCCACAGGTTATCCACAGGATAACAATGGGATATGATGGAGCGATAGCAGATTGGCACCAAACGATCACAAGCTTTCAGTCCTCCCAGGATGCAACGGGCCTTTCCATATATCCCCACCCACTGGCTCAGGCAAATCAGTTTTTTGTTTGGTGCAGCAGGAGCTGGACCATGGTCACAGGGCTGCTGTTTTTGGCAGCCCTAAGCTTTCTTAATTTATTTTTATAGTCTTACTACGTTTTCTGAGTGATCTTTCCCAACAGAGTCTTACACACACATTGGAAAGAGTGCTCCAACAACTCTCCGCCGGGTCTCAACAACGCTTACCCACAGTATAAGTGCTTTCTCAATGTTGGTCTGTGTTGGATATACTAGCAGGTCCAGCAGACGTTACCAGGCTGTGGCCGGAGCACGGGGAGAAGGTAAGCCATCGGTTCCACTTAAAAGGGGAATAACGGACACAGCTGCACTGTATTGGGAGGAGACTACCAAACAGTAGCTGGCGCGCCGCCACCAAGGGTGCTCCAGCGCTAGGCCTTAGGGATCATAAGGCACCAGGAGTAGTAAGAGGCTGCGATCCTTAGGGTTGATGTCAGTGGTGGGGAGTCAGACGCTCTCCTGGTCGCCCTTCCCCCCAGTTCATGACCAGTTTCCGTCGGTCTCCCGCCATGAACTGATTGTTTCACTTCTGTCTCAGATGCTACCACGATGGGTCTTGGTCGCAGCGTAGCCGCTGCGTCTGTGTACACTTAGTGCTACCGCGAGGAGACCCAGTCGCAGTACAGGTGTCTGTATAACCAGTGGGTCTGTGTTCACTAAAAGTTCCCGGATTGGCAGTGTACAATAGTAGTGTCTGGATCCACTCAGTGTACGCTAACGTCTTGCTCGATCTTGAAAGTGAGGTGCGTCTCCCTGTATCCTACTCTACTGAGTACGAGTTATGCAGCACTAAATTTCTATCTACTTTTTGTCAGTATGAATATTTAAGTTTAGTGCCTATTGCATATGAGTCTGTGTACATTACTGTGGTTTTCTCCGCAATGCATCTGAATACGTTAAATAACTGTATAAAACAGAATTCAGTAATATGTACTCCTACATACTTTGAAATGTGTTTGTAGTTGATAATATGCTCATATGACTAATATATAACATGGGACTGACTGCTAGTGTGCTTGCAAACTTTATATGTGTTTGTCAGTGGTTTATTCTGTGCTTCAATGCTGGTGCATGGGATGGGGTCAGATTAATATCACTTTAATATAGTAAAGTGATTACAGTCACATTGTGTAGTACACTGTGAAAAGCTGATTATCATGTCTAAGAGCAGCAAAGGTGACGAGGTTACATTAACAGTAACAACACTCATAACATGTTAGTCCTGCAAAGTGAGATTATCCTCTCAGGATCTGGCACATGATGGTTTATTTACAAATTGTTTTGCGTTTTAGCAGATTGCAAGGCAGATGCCTGGTCAACGGCAGGTAGATCCACCTTGGGCTATGTTTGCACAGACCTTGTCCAGTATACATGAACGGGTAATCCCTACAGCTTCATCAATCCCAGGAGTAGGGTACACTAATAACTCATACATGCAGCTCCCTTATTACGGTATATCCCCCAACAGCTTCTCCAAGGAAACAAGCTGATCAACTGAGTGTAAATATATAATCAAATTCACAGACTACAAAAGATGATACATCAGATGATGATAGCTCTATATACTCTGCTTCAGCATATGAAAAACAGGTAGAATATATCAGCTCAGAGGATATAGCTGAATTAATTGGAGCAATGAAGGCTATTCTGCCCTTAGAGGATTCAGCAGAGTTAGGGTCGCGTTTCCAGGGTCAGATCAACTGACGGAAATCATGGAGGAAGCTTGTGATACACCCAATTAAAAATACAGAATTCCAAAAAAATGGGATTCCTATTACCCTTTTCCAAATGGTGACTGTTTAAAAAGAGAAGTGCCTCCTAATGTAGATACGCACGTCATTCGATTAGTGCTAAAATCTATATTGCCTTTACCGTCAACATCATTAAATGATGTCACAGACAGAAGAGTGGATGTGATTTTGAAAACCATATTTTCTCTGTCGGGGGCAGTCATAAGGCCAGCTATGGCTTCAGCTTGGATGGCAAAGGCGATAGCTGAATGGGCTGAGGTACTGGAAAACGGGCTTTCAGCACCTACTAGGGAGCAGAATCCCCATATAGCTCACATGAAGCAGGCTGCAGTATTCTTAGAAGAAGCTCCTAAACTTGCCAAAATCACAGTTGGTTCCGACGACACGGCTGTCGTTCCTGGGTATGATTCTGGAGAAAATAGGATTTTAATACCTACCGGTAATTCTTTTTCTCTTAGTCCGTAGAGGATGCTGGGCGCCCATCCCAGTGCAGGCTGTATCTGCAGTTTGGTTATAGTTAGGCTCATGTTGCGTTGAGTTCAGTCAATCTGTGACTGTTGTTGGTCATGCCGTTGCATGCGTTGTTGTTGAATGCCATGTTGTACGGCGTGTTTGAGGTGTGAGCTGGTATGTATCTCGCCTTAGTTTTAAAATAATTACATAAATACTTTTCCTCAATGTCCGTCTCCCTGGGCACAGTTCCTATAACTGGAGTCTGGAGGAGGGGCGTAGAGGGAGAAGCCAGTTCACACCCATTCAAAGTCTTATAGTGTGCCCATGTCTCCTGCGGATCCCGTCTATACCCCATGGTTCTTGAAGCATGCCCAGTATCCTCTACGGACTAAGAGAAAAGGATTTACTGGTAGGTATTAAAATCCTATTTCTCTTACGTCCTAGAGGATGCTGGGGACTACGTAAGGACCATGGGGTATAGATGGGCTCCGCAGGAGACATGGGCACTCTAAAGACTTTAGATGGGTGTGCACTGGCTCCTCCCTCTATGCCCCTCCTTCAGACCTCAGTTAGATCCTGTGCCCAAAGGAGACTGGATGCACTGCAGGGGAGCTGTACTGAGTTTCTCTGAAAATACTTTTTGTTAGGTTTTTTATTTTCAGGGAGCACTGCTGGCAACAGGCTCCCTGCATCGTGGGACTGAGGGGAGAGAAGCAGACCTACTTAACTGATAGGCTCTGCTTCTTAGGCTACTGGACACCATTAGCTCCAGAGGGTCGGAACACAGGTGTCGTCCTCGCTGTTCGTCCTGGAGCCGCCGTCCTCCTCACAGAGCCGGAAGATAGAAGCCGGGTGAGTATAAGAAGAAAGAAGACTTCACAGGCGGCAGAAGACTTCAGATCTTCACTGAGGTACCGCACAGCGGTAACGTTGCGCGCCATTGCTCCCACACATACACACACAGAAGGCACTGTACGGGTGTAGGGCGCAGGGGGGGGCGCCCTGGGCAGCAATATTAACCTCAAGGGACACTGGCTAATAAATTAGATACTGCGGAGGCAGTATATTAAAAAACCCCTGCCAGGATAAAGACTATGAGCGGGACCGAAGCCTGCCGTTGAGGGGGCGGAGCTTGATCCTCCAGCACTAACCAGCTGCTCCTCGGACTCTCCCCTGCTGAGTACGTACAGATGACAAAAAAGAGGGGGGCACATTTAGCGGGCGCAGTGAGTGTATTATTTATTCTATAAAAGAGCGCTGTACAGTCTGGGATTTTATTCCAGTGTCCAGTGGCGCTGGGTGTGTGCTGGCATTCTCTCTCTCTGTCTCTCCAAAGGGCCTTATTGGGGGACTATCCCCATAATTGTATATCCCAGTGTGTGTGGGAGGATCAGTACGTGTGTGTCGACATGTCTGATGCGGAAGGCTCGTTTAAGGAGGAGGTAGAGCAGATGATTGTGGTGTCTCCGTCGGCGACGCCGACACCTGATTGGTTGGATATGTGGAATGTTTTAAATGCAAATGTGTCTTTATTACATAAAAGATTGGACAAAGCAGAGTCCAGAGAAAAAGCAGGGAGTTGATCCATGGCTTTGGCTGTGTCACAAGGCCATTCGGGCTCTCATAAACGTCCCCTGTCCCAGGTAGCAGACACGGATACCGACACGGATTCTGACTCCACTGTCGACTACGATGATGCGAAGTTACACCCAAGGGTGGCCAAAAGTATTCATTATATGATTATTGCAATAAAAAATGTTTTGCATATCACAGGGGGAAGAAACCGGAGGTAACCTTTCCCCCATCTGATGAGCTGAACACTTTATTTGAAAAAGCTTGGGAAACTCCGGACAAGAAACTGCAGATTCCCAAGAGAATTCTTATGGCGTATCCTTTCCCCGCACAGGACAGGTTACGGTGGGAATCCTCGCCCAGGGTGGACAAGGCTTTGACGCGCTTGTCCAAAAAAGGTGGCGCTACCGTCTCCAGACACGGCAGCCCTCAAGGACCATGCTGATCGCAGACAGGAGACTACATTAAAATCAATGTATGCACATACGGGTGCCTTGTTCAGACCGGCAGTAGCGTCGGCATGGGTATGTAGCGCAATAGCAGCATGGGCAGATAACTTGTCATCAGACTTTGACATCCTAGATAATGATAGCATTTCATTGACCTTGGGTCATATTAAAGACGCAGCGTTATATATGAGAGACGCTGCAAGAGACGTTGGGTTATTGGGTTCAAGAGCCAATGCCATGGCAATTTCTGCTAGGTGAGCCCTGTGGACCCGCCAATGTACAGGTGATGCTGATTCAAAGAGACATATGTAAACTTTGCCTTACAAGGGTGAGGTTTTATTTGGGGAGTGCCTCGCGGACCTGGTTTCCACAGCTACTGCGGGTAAATCTTCTTTTTTGCCTTATGTTCCCCCACAGCAAAAGAAAACACCTCAATATCAGATGCAGTCCTTTCGGTCGCATAAGTCCAGAAGAGGTCAGGGCTCGTCCTTCCTCGCCAGAGGTAAGGGTAGAGGGAAAAGAATGCCTGCTATGGCTAGTTCCCAGGAACAGAAGTCCTCCCCGGCTTCTACAAAATCCACCGCATGACGCCTTCGACTCTTCAGCCAGGTCTGGGTTCTGTCAGATAGACATTCTTGGCGATAGAAATTGTATCCCAAGGCTACAAACTGGAATTCGAAGAAGTGCCTCCTCGACGATTTTTCAAGCCGGCTTTGCCAGCTTCTCCCCCAGAGAGGGAAATAGTTTTAGCTGCAATACAAAAGCTGTGTCGACAGCAGGTGATTATCAAGGTTCCCCTAATACAACAGGGGAAAGGGTACTATTCAACCCTATTTGTGGTCCCGAAACCGGATGGCTCGGTCAGACCCAGTCTGAATCTAAAATCCCTAAACCTGTATCTAAAGAGGTCAAATAAAGATGGAATCTCTCTGGGCAGTGATCTCCAGCCTGGAAGGGGGGGATTTTTTGGTATCACTAGACATTAAGGATGCATACCTTCATGTCCCCCCCATTTATCTTCCTCATCAGGCGTACCTGAGATTTGCTGTACAGGACTGTCATTACCAGTTTCAGACGTTGCCGTTTGGGCTGTCCACGGCCCCAAGGATTTTCACCAAGGTAATGGCGGAAATGATGGTGCTCCTACGCAGGCAAGGAGTCACAATTATCCCATACTTGGACGATCTCCTGTTAAAAGCGAGATCGAGAGATCGGTTGCTGAAAAGCGTGTCACTCTCCCTGAGAGTGCTGCAGCAACACGGCTGGATCCTAAATCTGCCAAAGTCACAGTTGATTCCAACGACTCGGCTATCATTTTTAGGCATGATTCTGGACACGGAAAAAAAGAAGGTTTTTCTCCCAACGGAAAAAGCCCAGGAACTCCAGAGCATGGTCAGAGACCTGTTAAAGCCAAAAAGAGTGTCAGTTCATCAATGCACTCGAGTACTGTGAAAAATGGTGGCGGCCTACGATGCCATCCCCTTCGGCAGGTTCCATGCGAGGACATTTCAGTGGGACCTTCTGGGACAATTGGTCAGGGTCCCATCTACAAATACATCAGAAAATAAGCCTGTCCCCCAGGGCCAGGGTGTCTCTCCTGTGTTGGCTGCAGAGTGCTCACCTTCTAGAGGGTCGCAGGTACGGCTTTCAAGACTGGGTTCTGGTAACCACGGACGCGAGCCTCCGAGGATGGGGAGCAGTCACACAAGGAAGACATTTTCAGGGACTGTGGTCAAGCCAGGAGGCTTGTCTACACATCAACGTGCTGGAATTAAGGGCCATATACAACGGCCTACGACAAGCGGAGACTCTTCGCGACCTACCTGTTCTGATTCAATCGGACAACGTCACAGCAGTGGTTCATGTAAACCGTCAAGGCGGGACAAGGAGCAGAGTGGCAACGACGGAAGCCACCAGGATTCTTCGCTGGGCGGAAAATCACGTAAGCGCGCTGTCAGCAGTCTTCATTCCGGGAGTGGACAACTGGGAAGCAGACTTCCTCAGCAGACACGATCTCCATCCAGGAGAGTGGGGTCTGCATCAAAAAGTTTTTGCTGATATGATAAGTCGTTGGGGGCTTCCTCATATAGACGTGATGGCGTCACGCCTCAACAAGAAACTTCGGAGGTATTGTTCCAGGTCAAGGGACCCTCAGGCTGTAGCGGTAGACGCCCTGGTGACACCGTGGGTGTTTCCGTCGGTCTATGTCTTCCCTCCTCTTCCACTCATCTCAAAAATACTGAGAATCATAAGACGAAAAAGAGTCCAGGCAATACTCATTGTTCCGGATTGGCCTCGAAGGGTCTGGTATTCAGATCTGCAGGAGATGCTCACAGAAGATCCATGGCCTCTTCCTCCTAGGGAGGACCTGTTGCATCAGGGGCCCTGCGTGTTCCAAGACATACCGCGGTTACGTTTGACGGCATGGCGGTTGAACGCCAAATCCTAGCTAGGAAAGGTATTCCGGGGGAAGTCATCCCTACTCTGATAAAAGCTAGGAAGGAGGTGACTGCGAAACATTATCACCGTATCTTGAGGAAATGTGTATCTTGGTGTGAAGCCAAGAATGCGCCTACGGAATATTTCCACCTGGGCTGTTTTCTCCACTTTCTGCAGACAGAAGTGGATATGGGCCTAAAGTTAGGCTCCATTAAGGTGCAGATTTCTGCCCTGTCAATATTCTTTCAGAAGGAATTGGCTTCTCCCAGAAGTCCAGACTTTTGTAAAGAGAGTGCTGCACATGCAGCCTCCTTTTTGTTCCCCCAGTGGCGCCATGGGACCTTAACGTTGTGTTACAGTTCCTTAAGTCACACTGGTTTGAACCTCTTCAAACAGTTGAGTTAAAATTTCTCACTTGGAAAGTGGTCATGTTATTAGCCTTGGCATCTGCGAGGCGGGTGTCCGAATTGACGGCTTTGTCTCACAAAAGCCCCTATCTGATTTTCCATGTGGATAGAGCAGAGTTGGGGACTCGTCCTCAATTTCTGCCTAAGGTGGTTTCATCGTTTCATATGAACCAACCTATTGTGGTGCCTGTGGCGGGTGACTTGAAGGATTCCAAGTCTCTTGATGTAGTCAGAGTCTTAAAAGTTTATGTAGCCAGGACGGCTCGGGTTAGGAAAACAGAGGCACTGTTTGTCCTGTATTCAGCCAACAAGGTTGGCGCTCCTGCTTCTAAGCAGACTATTGCCCGCTGGATCTGTAACACGATTCAGCAGGCTCATTCTACGGCTGGATTGCAGTTACCAAATTCGGTAAAGGCCCATTCCACTAGGAAGGTGGGCTCTTCTTGGGCGGCTGCCGAGCAGCTACTTGGTCGGGTTCAAACACTTTTGCTAAATTCTATAAGTTTGATACCTTGGCTGATGAGGACCTCATGTTTGCTCAATCGGTGCTGCAGAGTCATCCGCACTCTCCCGCCCGGTCTGGAGCTTTGTTATAATCCCCATGGTCCTTACGGAGACCCCAGCATCCTCTAGGACGTTAGAGAAAATAAGATTTTAAACCTACCGGTAAATCTTTTTCTCCTAGTCCGTAGAGGATGCTGGGCGCCCGTCTCAGTGCGGACTAAATTCTGCAAGGCTTGTATATAGATATTGCTTACATAAGGGTTATGTTACAGTTTGATCAGTCTCTGGCTGATGCTGTTTTGTATCATACTGTTAACTGGTTAGTATATTCCATGTTGTACGGTGTGGATGGTGTGGGCTGGTATGTATCTTGCCCCTAGATTAACAAAAATCCTTTCCTCGTACTGTCCGTCTCCTCTGGGCACAGTTCTTTAACTGAGGTCTGGAGGAGGGGCATAGAGGGAGGAGCCAGTGCACACCCATCTAAAGTCTTTAGAGTGCCCATGTCTACTGCGGAGCCCATCTATACCCCATGGTCCTTACGGAGTCCCCAGCATCCTCTACGGACTAGGAGAAAAAGATTTACCGGTAGGTTTAAAATCTTATTTTTTTCATAACAACAGCAACAATCAAGTTGATAGTCATGGAGTTGGATCTCTACACAAACCGAGCTTGTTTGATCCACAGTACTCAAATGCAAGCATACTCACATTCCTGCACATTGTCGAACAGGATATTGAAAATGATAAGGACACTCTGACTCACAGTAATCTGGCATCTGATCAGTGGAAGGCATTAAGTTCACTTAGGGGTAATCAGTCCATCACGATATGCCCTGACGACAAGGGCGGGGCAGTTGTCGTTCAGAATTTTAGCGACTACGATCGTGAAATTAAGCGCCAACTAGCTGAGACTACCACATACACCCGGTGTGCTAGTAATCCCATTCCTCGAATTAAGGGTGGTCGATAATTCTTTGGATAGAGCAGTCAATTATGGTTGGCTCACTGAACAGATCGTAGGTTTCCTTAAAGTGGATTGCCCGGTCTGTCCAGTGATATATACTCTGCCAAAGGCACACAAGACCCTGATAGACCCTCCCGGTAGGCCTATCATCTCGGCCAGGGGTTCTCTGTTGCAGCCCTTGGCTATGTTTGTGGACCGTTTTTTGCATGATCTTGTCCAATTTATCCCAAGTTACCTACGTGACACGGGAGATTTTTTGGACAAGATTCTGACAGTAAATGACCTGCCTGATGATACATTACTGTGTACATTAGATGTGTCTTCTTTGTACATGATCATTCCACATGATCAGGGAATTGCAGCAGTTCGAAAGTTAATGTCTGCCCATAGACTATCAAGGCCACCAGTTGAATTTATGTTGGAGTTTCTGGAACTTATTCTTGTACATAATCATTTTATGTACGAGAACAATTTCTACATTGTGTGCGGGTACAGCAATGGGGTCCAATGTGGCCCCCATTTACACTGGAGTGTTCATGCATGAATACGTATCAACTTATATCATTCCACAGTTTGGTGAGAGAATTCTTTATTATAAGAGATAGAGGGGCAGATTTATTAAGCCTGGTGAAGTGATAAAGTGGAAGGTGATAAAGTACTAGCCAATCAGATCCCATCTTCCACGTCACAGGCTGGGTTTGAAAAATGACAGTTAGGAGCTGACTGGCTGGTGCGTTATCACCTTCCACTTTATCACTTCACCAGGCTTAATAAATCTGCCCCACATTGATAATATTTTTTTGCTGTGGAGAGGCACTGAGGAGCACTTTGATAGTATGCTTAGTACACTAAATTCATTGGAAAGTAGTGTCCGATTCACGGGGCATTGCAGTCGAATCCACATCCAATATTTGGACGTGTACCGCAATGACACGGACAGAAATACTATATTACATGCTAAAAGCAATCATCCGCCATATTTAAAGAACAGTCTGCCTATCTCACAATTTATGCGTGTGATAAGGAATAATTCTGATTCGGTTGTTGCAGAATCTCAGCTGCTAGAAATACGTCAACGCTTTTTGGATAGGGGCTATGACAGCAAAACCGTAGAGGGATGCCTCACCAGAGCACGTAAGAATACGCGCAAACATACACAGTACAAGGTGATCGTATGATTTTTGTAACTCAGTTTGACCAGAAGTCTTCAAGAGTTACCAAATCCATTAAAAAGCACTGAATTATGGATTAAAATCAATGCTTTTTTAAATGCAAAATTCTGGTGAGTGCCCCTTTATGTTGGATATATATATATATATATATATATATATATATATATATATATATATATATATATATATATATATATATATATATATATAAATACTGGAATTCCACCAAAGTGGAAGGGGCACTCACAAAAATAAAAGACATACATAAAGTCATATCTCATAAAATAGTTCCATAGTTTAATTGTTGGATCATCTGTTGCACCAACTCGCCGTTGATCGACGTTTCGACACTATATCTGGGTCTTTTTCAAGATAGGCAGATTCGGTGAAGGTTCAGAAAATTCACAGATGTAAGTATTACAACATCAATAGAGATCTAGAAAAGATATGAAACCTAAAAACACACTCAGTGCCTCCCAGGCCCCATTGTTGCAAAATAAATACTTCCTTACTACCCAAAGCACACTCATAGTGCACTCATCCAATACACCTTAAGCCCAGTGGGTAAATACAAACATACTTCAGTGGCTACCCATGTGGGGTCAACAGACTAAAGGGCTTACGTAAACCAATCTCTTTGGGAGATGTCCAAATAACACCTGTCCAATCAACAGGTGGGCTACCCAAATGCATCTAAAATCAATACACAAAATATCAGTGGTATAGGTAAAGAAACAGCGCTAGGTGCTACTAACAGAAAAATAATGCACAAGTAATCACATACTCTGGTAGTTATCAACTTGTTACTTCTTAATATGATCGGCTCTCCCTATAAACAAAAGGGGAGCAAAGCCAGTACACAGATATCACAACCTCTGACTGCTCACTATGTCCATGTGATCTTTCCAGTATACATCTGTATCCAAGCATTCTATTTAATTGTTTCCAATAATTCAGACAGATCACTAGGGTGTAAAACAATACATATTTCCTGTCCACAACCTGGAGTGTAACCTTTGAACAATAGTGATAAACACAGAAGTGCAAATACTCACATGGCCGATATCATGCTGACACAATGCACATGGCTCCACAAACACTGTCTCAGCACCAGGGGTTATAACCCCGGGCACCCGGAAGTGGAAACAACATCACTTCCTGTTCACTGTGCATACCAGACAATCAATTTGCATAACACACACCTCCCCTACCTCCAAACCATGTCACTGATCATTCAAGCCTGCAGCTTTCCAGCATATCAGGCTCAGTCACCAAACACCACGGTCCGGGACGCACTTTGCGTTCCACGGACCGCAAGTGCCTCCGCTGACCCGGTCCGGGGCGCGTCGTGCGTTCCACAGACCGGAAGCGTGTCATGCGTTCCACCACATACAGGTGAGCCACATCAGCACACACTAGTGGAATACTAAATGTCCCAATTTACTACATTCACGGGACCACACCCACTACAACCAAAACAGAACTTTGACAAACAAAGTCCGTACTACTGCAAGGCTCACTGACAAAATACCCACTGGGCTTAACAGGTGCGGGCTCCAGTAGCTCTCGATAATAATGAATATTTATTAAAAGTAAAAAATGATTATACAAAGAAATTGTAGAAAAAACCCTCATATTAAGTGTTCAAACATTATGCAACAATAGGACCTGAGGACTCAGCGTGGAAAATACCCTACGTCAATCCTGCCCACTGGGTATCATACTTCAAAGAGTTAACATTTCAAATTGTTATTAGATACAAAGTCATCAATACAGTATCCCAAATTATACATGGAACAATTCATGCATATAGTCAGATAACCATACATCACTTAAAGACAATGTCTAACAGTAAAGAGAAATTTCCACCCCCACATATATATGAAAAACAAGCTGTCAGAACATTAACCCCATGAATAGACAAAACATCCCCAAATCATAAATATATTTCAATCCATACATATTTCTCTGTGAGGTGTGACACAAAGATCATATATTCAATATAATATTAAACAATGTAAAAATGGAAGTACAAATTAAGACATAAGTGATAAAACATATCCACATGCAGATTTTAGATCACTTAGGTAACATATGAAATATTCCTGAAGATAAGACCAGTGGCAGGACCACAAAAATCCTTCCTGATAGACAAACATCTTCAGGGAGGATCATAACATTTGATTGAAGATCCCCTAATCCTAGGGACACCTTCAACCAATATAAATACATGAAAATAACCACATCAACATAAGTGTAGTAGGAACCCCCATTGGGATGCCAAAACATAACTTCTAGGTATGACTAGAGAGGTGATATACACGCCAGATGTAGCCCCAAATATATTTACCGTTTGATAAAGTAATTCAATGGGTTATATTCATTCATACCCTTGGGGGCAACAGTGTCCAGGGTATAGATCCAATAACTCTCGCGCTGCATAAGCGCGAGCACCCCGTCTCCCCCACCCTGTTTAGGAGGGACCCAGTCTATCAATTTGCACCTCAAAGTTGAGACCTGATGTCTATTCTCAAGGAAGTGCCGGGCCACCGGTTTATCAGAGGACCCAGTTTCAAAAGATGCACGTATAGAGGTGCGGTGGTTGGCCATTCGATCTCTAAAGGCTCTGGTGGTGAGACCCACATAATATAAACCACAAGATTAGTATATAAATAACGTGATCTAGGCGACAATGTAGATGGTATGTAATCCGTATTTTCTTCCCAGTTTGTGGATGTATCACATTAGGACCCACCACCATGGACCTGCAGGTCACACATCCCCCACAGGAAAAAACATCCAGGTTTCTTTTTCATAATGAGGGTCTTATCAGAAGTGTCACCAGGAAACACAGTAGGGCGCATCAGGAGCTGTTTCAAATTCGATCCCCGACCAAACGCCATAAATGGTCTAGGCATGTTAGTAAAAGGCAATGTCGTGTCAGAGGCCACAGTTGGCCAATGCTTATTAATGGAACTCTGAACACAGCCAGACATACCATTATACGTTGTAGGAAATATCATTCTGTTGGTATTGGCTCATTTAGTCCTAACCTCACCTTTAAATATCAACAAGGCCCTCCTTAGGCATCCCTTAAGGACCCTACGCTTATAACCATGCTCAATGAATCTAGCAGGCATCTCCGCGAGCTGTGCCTCCATTGCCCCTGTCTCAGAATTGATGCGCATTACCCTGAGGAACTGAGATACTGGCAGGTTATCTTTCAACGATGGGGGGTGGTGACTACTGGCCAACAATGTAGTATTTCGATCAGTGGCCTTCCGAAAGAGTGTGGTTCTTGTTCTTGATAAAAGTCGTAGGACTGAAACGTTGAACACCAGGACGCAGTTCGTCTGTTTATTCTCAATATCAAGTCTTGGGAGTGCCGCCATTTGGAGTGGGCATTAGGTGATTCCGTTTGGATTCATGGATGGCACCCGAGCAGGTTGTGGTCTGGGACAGTGAGTGAGTGCCGGTGTAACTGTTTTTCCTATATATATATATATATATATATATATATATATATATATATATCACACACATGCTCAAACCTTTTTTATGTCTATGTTTCTCTGACGTCCTAGTGGATGCTGGGGACTCCGTAAGGACCATGGGGAATAGACGGGCTCCGCAGGAGACTGGGCACTCTAAAAGAAAGATTAGGTACTATCTGGTGTGCACTGGCTCCTCCTTCTATGCCCCTCCTCCAGACATCAGTTAGAATCTGTGCCCGGCCAGAGCTGGGTGCTCCTAGTGGGCTCTCCTGAGCCTGCTAGTTAAAGAAAGTATTTGTTAGGTTTTTTATTTTCAGTGAGCTTCTGCTGGCAACAGACTCACTGCTACGTGGGACCGAGGGGAGAGAAGCAAACGTACCTGTTCACAGCTGCTGGACACCATTAGCTCCAGAGGGTTCGAACACAGGCAGCTGTCCTCGATCGTCCGTTCCCGGAGCCGCGCCGCCGTCCCCCTCGCAGAGCCAGAAGATCAGAAGCTGGAAGACGGTCAAATCGGCGGCTGAACACTCCTGTCTTCATTTAAGGTAGCGCACAGCACCGCAGCTGTGCGCCATTGCTCCCACTGCACACCACACACTCCGGTCACTGTAGGGTGCAGGGCGCTGGGGGGGGGCGCCCTGGGCAGCAATTAGAGTACCTTTGGCATAAATCTACACATAATATAGTCTGGTACTGTATATGTGAAAAATCCCCCGCCATTTTCCTGTTACAGACAGCGGGAGAAGCCCGCTGCTGAGGGGACGGGGCCTTCTTCCTCAGCACACCAGCGCCATTTTTCTTCACAGCTCCGCTGGAAGGATGCTCCCCAGGCTCTCCCCTGCAGTCTCCTGGAAGCTAGAAGGGTAAAAAGAGAGGAGGGGCACATAAATTTAGGCACAAAAGGTGTTTATTAAGCAGCTATTGGGAAATCACTTCTTGTGGTGTATATCCCTGAGTTATATAGCGCTGTGTTGTGTGCTGGCATACTCTTTCTCTGTCTCCCCAAAGACCTTGTGGGGTCCTGTCCTCAGTCTGAGCATTCCCTGTGTGTGCTGTTTGTCGGTACGGCTGTGTCGACATGTTTGATGAGGAGGGTTACGTGGAGGCGTAGCAAGTGCAGATAAATGTGGTGTCGCTGCCGTCGGATGGATATGTGGAAGGTCTTAAATGACAATGTAAACTCATTACACAAACGGTTTGATGATGTTGCTGCCGGGGGACAGCCGGGCTCTCAACCCGGGCCTGCCCAGGCGCCTCAGAGGCCGGCACGGTCTCAAAAACGCCCACTATCTCAGTTGGTTGACACGGATGCCGACACAGAGTCCGACTCTAGTGTCGACGATGATGAGGCACAATTACAGCCTAAAATGACCAAGGCCATCCGATACATGATTATTGCAATGAAAAATATATTACACATTTCAGAGGTTGACCCTGTCCCTGACAAGAGGGTAAATATGTTTGGGGAGAAAAAGCAGCCAGTGACTTTTCCCCCGTCACATGAATTAAATGAGTTATGTGAAGAAGCATGGTCTTCCCCTGATAAGAAAGTGGTGATTCCCAAAAGAATACTAATCGCGTACCCTTTCCCGCCAATGGATAGGTTACGTTGGGAATCCTCCCCTAAGGTAGACAAGGCCCTGACGCGCTTATCTAAGAGGGTGGCCTTGCCGTCTCAGGATACGGCCGCCTTAAAAGAGCCTGCGGATAGGAAGCAGGAAGGTATCCTGAAGTCAGTGTATACACACTCTGGTACTCTACTGAGACCGGCTATTGCTTCAGCCTGGATGTGCAGTGCTGTAGCAGCATGGACAGATACTCTGTCGGAGGGGTTAGGCGTCCTTTCTTGCTAGAGGCAGGGGTGGAGGAAAGAAGCTGCACCATGCAGCCTGTTCCCAAGAACAAAAGTCCTCCCCGGCTTCCACTAAGTCCACCGCATGACGCTGGGGCTCCACAGGCGGAGCCAGGAGCGGTGGGGGGTGCGTCTACGACACTTCAGCAATCAGTGGGTTCGCTCACAGGTGGATCCTTGGGCTATACAGATTGTATCGCAGGGATACAAGCTGGAGTTCGAGGTGACCCCCCCTCACTGTTACCTAACACCTGTCTTGCCAGCTTCTCCCACGGAGAGGGAGGTAGTCCTGGCGGCAATTCACAAGATGTACCTCCAGCAAGTGATAATAATGGTACCCCCCCTTCAGCAGGGAAAGGGTTACTATTCCACACTGTTCGTGGTACCGAAACCGGACGGTTCGGTAAGACCCATTCTAAATTTAAAATCCTTGAACATTTTCATGAAAAAGTTCAAGTTCAAAATGGAATCGCTCAGAGCGGTCATTGCGAGCCTGGAAGTGGGGGATTTTATGGTATCTCTGGACATCAAGGATGCGTACTTGCAGGTCCCCATTTATCCACCTCGCCAGGAGTACCTCAGGTTTGTGGTACAGGACTGTCATTTCCAATTCCAGACGTTGCCGTTTGGTCTGTCCACGGCACCGAGAGTTTTTACCAAGGTAATGGCGGAAATTATGGTACTCCTTCGGAAGCAAGGAGTTACAGTTATCCCGTACTTGGACGATCTCCTCATAAAGGCGAGGTCCAGGGAGCAGTTGTTGATCAGCGTAGCATTCTCTCAGGAAGTGTTGCTACGGCACGGCTGGAATCTGAATATTCCAAAGTCGCAGCTGTGTCATACGACGCGTCTGCCCTTCCTGGGTATGATTCTGGACACAGAACAGAAGAAGGTGTTTCTCCCGGAGGAAAAGGCTCAGGAGTTACTGACTCTGGTCAGAGACCTCCTGAAACCAAAACAGGTATCGGTGCATCACTGCACGCGAGTACTGGGAAAGATGGTGGCGTCATACGAAGCCATTATCTTCGGCAGGTTCCATGCCAGGATCTTTCAGTGGGATCTGTTGGACAAGTGGTCCGGATCGCATCTTCAGATGCATCGGCTGATCACCCTGTCCCCGAGGGCCAGGGTGTCTCTTCTGTGGTGGCTGCAGAGTGCTCATCTTCTTCAGGGCTGCAGGTTCGGCATACAGGATTGGGTCCTGGTGACCACGGATGCAAAACTCCGCGGATAGGGGGTAGTCACTCAAGGAAGAAACTTCCAGGGCCTGTGGTCAAGTCAGGAGACTTGTCTGCACATAAACATACTGGAATTAAGGGCCATATACAATGCCCTGAGTCAAGCGGAGCCCCTGCTTCGAGACCAACCAGTGCTGATTCAGTCAGACAACATCACGGCAGTCGCCCATGTAAACCGCCAGGGCGGCACAAGAAGCAGGGTGGCAATGGCGGAAGCCACAAGAATTCTGCGTTGGACGGAGAATCACGTGCAAGCACCGTCAGCGGTGTTCATTCTGGGAGTGGACAACTGGGAAGCAGACTTCCTCAGCAGGCACGACCTCCACCCGGGAGAGTGGGGACTTCATCAAGAAGTCTTCGAGCAGATTGTAAATCGGTGGGAGCTGCCACAGGTGGACATGATGGCGTCCCGCCTAAACAAAAAGCTAAAAAAATATTGCGCCAGGTCAAGGGACACTCAGGCGATAGCTGTGGACGCACTAGTAACACCGTGGGTGTTCCAGTCGGTATATGTGTTTCCTCCTCTTCCTCTCATACCCAAGGTGCTGAGAATAGTAAGAAAAAGAGGAGTAAGAACAATACTCATCGTTCCGGATTGGCCAAGGCGGACTTGGTACCCAGAGCTACAAGAGTTGATCACAGAGGACCCATGGCCTCTGCCTCTCAGGCGGGACCTGTTGCAACAGGGACCCTGTCTGTTTCAAGACTTACCGCGGCTGCGTTTGACGGCATGGCGGTTGAACGCCGGATCCTAGCGGAAAAGGGTATACCGGATGAAGTAATTCCTACGCTGATAAGAGCTAGGAAGGATGTGACAACAAAGCATTATCACCGCATATGGCGGAAATATGTTTCTTGGTGTGAGGCCAGGAAGGCCCCTACAGAGGAATTCTAGTTTGGTCGTTTTCTGCATTTCCTACAGTCCGGTGTGACTATGGGCTTCAAATTAGGGTCTATAAAGGTTCAGATCTCGACCCTATCCATTTTCTTTCAAAAAGAACTGGCTTCACTGCCTGAGGTTCAGACGTTTGTAAAGGGAGTGCTGCATATTCAGCCTCCTTTTGTGCCACCAGTGGCACCTTGGGATCTTAACGTTGTGTTGGATTTCCTGAAATCCCACTTGTTTGAGCCACTTAAGACCGTGGAGCTAAAATATCTCACGTGGTAAGTGGTCATGCTATTGGCCTTAGCTTCGACTAGGCGTGTGTCAGAATTGGCGGCTTTGTCATGTAAAAGCCCTTATCTGATCTTCCATATGGACAGGGCAGAATTGAGGACTCGTCCCCAATTTCTCCCTGGGGTGGTATCATCGTTTCATATGAACCAACCTATTGTGGTGCCTGCGGCTACTAGGGACTTGGAGGATTCCAAGTTGCTGGACGTAGTCCGGGCTTTGAAAATTTATGTTTCCAGAACGGCGGGAGTCAAAAAGTCTGACTCGCTGTTTATTCTGTATGCAGCCAACAAGGTTGGCGCTCCTGCTTCGAAGCAGACTATTGCTCGCTGGATCTGTAGCACAATTCAGCTGGCTCACTCTGCGGCTGGATTGCCGCTTTCAAAATCAGTAAAAGCCCATTCCACAAGGAAGGTGGGCTCTTCTTGGGCGGCTGCCCGAGGGGTCTCGGCTTTACAGCTTTGCCGAGCTGCTACTTGGTCGGGTTCAAACACATTTGCTAAGTTCTACAAGTTTGATACCCTGGCTGAGGAGGACCTTGAGTTTGCTCATTCGGTGCTGCAGAGTCATCCGCACTCTCCCGCCCGTTTGGGAGCTTTGGTATAATCCCCATGGTCCTTACGGAGTCCCCAGCATCCACTATGACGTCAGAGAAAATAAGAATTTACTCACCGGTAATTCTATTTCTCGTAGTGCGTAGTGGATGCTGGGCGCCCGTCCCAAGTGCGGACTACTTCTGCAATACGTGTATATAGTTATTGCTTACTAAAGGGTTATTGTTATGAGCCATCCGTTGATTGAGGCTCAGTTGTTGTTCATACTGTTAACTGGGTATGGTTATCACAAGTTGTACGGTGTGATTGGTGTGGCTGGTCTGAGTCTTACCCTGGATTCCAAATCCTTTCCTTGTAGTGTCAGCTCTTCCGGGCACAGTTTCCCTAACTGAGGTCTGGAGGAGGGGCATAGAGGGAGGAGCCAGTGCACACCAGATATAGTACCTAATCTTTCTTTTAGAGTGCCCAGTCTCCTGCGGAGCCAGTCTATTCCCCATCGTCCTTACGGAGTCCCCAGCATCCACTACGGACTACGAGAAATAGAATTACCGGTGAGTAAATTCTTATTTTTTGAGGTTTCCTGTTTTACGGAGATCTCTCTTTATGGTTGTCTTGCTTACCTCCTCCTCTGTTGGTCGTGTTGACGTCTCTTCTTGGGCACAGTTTCTTAACTGGTGTGGGGAGGAACCAGTCACACACTTTAAAAATTTTAAAGTGCCGGCTCGCCTGATCACCCCATCTATACCGCATGGTACTGATCTCCAGCATCCCCCATGGACTCAGAGAAAGGGATTTATCGGTAAGTACCAAAATCCTGTTTTCCAAAATACTTGTTTTAGAAAGTTATACAGTAGAAATATTAGCCTCTCCCTTACATAACTCTCAACCTAGAAATATATATTAGAAATGCTAAATATTCCTTCATTTATATGTTACACTTACATTTATTTTGTTTTTTTTGTACCATTTCTTTAGGATATTTGGCTCCTGATAAAATAGACAGTCGGTTCTTCGACCCTAAATTTGCTTTCAAGAATGTAGAAAGTCCTGTGCAAACAGTATCACAGCTAATATCTCATAAGAAGCCCAAGGTTGGTTACTATCTGTATTGGGTTCTTTTTAATTTGCCTTTTAGGGATTCCAATACTGAAATGGTTTTGTAAACCTGGGATTAATGAGATTCAATCTCTGGAACCGATGAACAATTTCTGGATTCGGATTAAGGGAAAAATAGAGTTCTACTGTGTATTCCTAGTGCTACCTAAACTTCTTCTACCCAGGTCTGCTGTCCCTCCCCACTCTCCTGTACTCCCTGCTGTCCCACCTATGTGCTCTTCACTGTGAGCACGGTCACTTTTATTAGGAAAGAAAAAATGTTTTGGATAAAGAACATCTTTAACTGTTCTCCCTTTATATCATTGTCGTTTTCACAGGCTGAAGGATATACGGAGGGTTCTCTTTATCAGCGAGCGTCGGCTGTTGAGTTCATAAAAGCTCCAAATCCTGTGGACTTTCTTTCTAAGATCAGTGAGGTAGGACAATGAGTTGTTAAGAAGTCATTGCCACAGATACTAAGCATAGGCTTATTGGCAGTAGATAGAAATACTATTTTGTGGAGAAGAACAGTGGATTGCCTCTTAGCGCTGTAATGTTTGTTTTCCAGATTGTCATAGATAATCCGGATTTTGAGAAACATCCAGCCACCACTACTGATCTCAGAGAATGCTGCAAAGACATCAAAGTGTTGGGACGTAAGGAGCTGAGGTATGTTTAGCCATGTTTTCACCAGTTAGCGTACAGTCCTTTATCCTGCAACGGCTTCTGATAAATGCTCTCACACCCGCAGGTCGCTCTTGAGCTGGAGATCCAAACTACGCAGACATATCGCAAGGAAATTGAAAGAAGAATCCAAAGATACAGTAGTAGAGATAAAGTGAGACCTTCCCTCCTCTTTTAGTTAGCTTTTTATGTCAGTCTGACCACCTTTTTCTGTTTGTGTTTTTACTGTTAATTTTATGATGACGTTGCTGTTGCTACACTCTTTGGCTAGTCAGACTCTTTCTCTTCTGGCCATGTCCAGGTGGTGATCTGCCCTTTTAAATATATTTATGCCCATGGTAGTCTCACTACTTTTTTTTACCCATCTGACTTATTTTCAGCCTCAGCTCTGATGAAGAGAAGGAGGACTCTGAGGCGGAAGAATATGCAGAGGAAGATGAGAATGAGATACTGGACAGAAAGCTGACAGAAGTGAAGGCTGAAGAGCTGGCTGCACTCAAAAGGTCAGCAAGGGATATAGAAGCAGATTCTAATATGTTATAGCTAAACCCAGTCAGGACTTCTCTCTGTAACCTACTAAATCTTATTGTCAGGAAGAAGAAGCAGTTGCTGAAAGTTCAGCGTCGTCAGAGGTTAAGGATGGAACTAAAGATGGATCTTCCAGGGGTTTCCATTGCTGATGACGGAGACACTGGCATGTTTTCCTTAAAAACAATTGGCAAAAATGAGGTGAGCATTATTACCCTTCTTCCAGACCTTGTTGCCTGTACTTGAGATACACCTATGTCATATAGTGCCTCACAAATAAGCGTCATCGAAATGTTAGAGTTAAGCACATTATCTGTGGGAACAGAGGGACCCTGAGGTCCCTCTGATATGGGCAGCTGCTGGTAGATTGTTTAACTGGTCGCATCACACCAAGCTGAGCTTTCCCTGAGATGATTGCATCTTACGACCATCTCAGGGATCATCTAGCGATTTGAGGATGGCTGTATGTGGTCACATCTGTAACACCAGCAATACTGCATTTTTCTTAAGTCCTAGATGATGCTGGGGTTCCGTTTAGTACCATGTGGTATAGACGGGTCCTTTGGGAGCCATGTGCACTTTAAGAGTTTAATAGTGTGGGCTGGCTCCTGCCTCTATGCCCCTCCTACCAGACTCAGATTAGAAAATGCTCCCGGAGGAGCCTGTCACAGCTAGGGGAGCTCTTAGGAGTTGTTCTAGTTGTATTGTTTTCTGAGTTTAGACAGGTACAGGCAGGCTGCTAGCAACAGCCTCCTTGCTTCGTGGGACTTGGGGGGGGGGGGGGGGGGGGGTTAAGAACTAACTCTAGAAGATAATGGTTCTCTAGCTCCGCTGACAGGACACTGAGCTCCTGAGGGTGCTGATCGCAAGCCCACGAGGCGACCGCTCACTCCCACAGCACGGCCGCCACCCCTAACAGAGCCAGAAGAAAGAAGAGTGGTGAGCACAGCGCCAGTGGCAAGGGAAGCGGGTTGCCGGCGAGAATGGCGGCACAAGGGTGGAAGGCTCAGCGGCACGCTGTGTGCGGCGTTGTAAGGGGCGTCCTGGGCCAGCTCAATCACCGTACACTGGTCAACACTGCTAACGGTCTAATCCCACTGTTAGCGAAGAAATACCTCAGGCCAGTATAATACAATAAGTGCGGGAAGACACGCCATTATAGGGGGTGGGACTTCTCCTCAGAGCGGATCCAGCACTCACCAGCGCCATTTTCTCCCTGCAGTTCAACACTGGCAGGGAGCGCTGCCCTCCACATAAGTAACACTGTGTTATAGATAAGCGGGGATTGTAAGTCGATACTAGCTACACTCTTAAGGTTCAGCTAATCAGGTTTTTTTTATCATAATAAAAGCCTGTAAGGGTGCGATGTGGCTTGCTCCTTGCACTCTGTGACTCTCTGAAGGTATTCTGTGGGGGGAGGGGGGGGATTGTATTGCCATTTTCGTGTGTGTGTGTGTAACCCACTGTACCATATTTAAGGGACTTTGTCCTTTAATGTAGAATGTATATCTTCTCCTGGGGAGTCTATACCATGCTCAAAACTGTACAAATTCTCAGGCTGCGGTGGCAGATTCCCCAGGGGTTGGCCTCCATAAGGTGTACTTTCACGTATATTTCTTCAAATGTCCTATGCTGGGAAGAAGCTACAGTTTTGACATGTCTGGGGAATCAAATCCCACAGCTGTGCATCTCACCCCAACTACATACCCCGAAAAGCGTACACTTGCCATAAAATGCAACTGACATATAAGAGGTGCAACATATAGTTCTAGGCTAATAGGGATGAGGAATATTTTTTATATATATATATATATATATATATATATATATATATACATACATACACCAACAGGCTCAAAGCTTTTGACTGTTCCCAAGATGCACAGCGCTGCCTCCTCTATAACCCCGCCTCCATGCCAGGGAGCTCAGTTTGTAAGTTGATGCCTTGCAGTATGCAGGCACTTTACAGGGTTATTTTACTAATCTGTAAGAAGACTTCAAGGGTTGCTGCTGGCAAAGTCTCAGAGACTTTCCAGCGTGCAGCTCCATCACCCCCAGCGGCGCTGTATACTCCCGTGCCGGGGTTGCCGAGTCACTGCAGCAGAAACGCAAGCTTCTTTCTAAATGTGAGTCTCGCACACGCCGTCGTCTCCCGGAACGCGGGGCCGCAGACAAGGGGGGGAGGTAAGGGGCTCCTGTGCCGCGATCCAGCGTGGCTACTGAGTTCTGGGCAGCTGCTCCACTAGCCACCAGGGTATTATTTTGGGCACAGGTCAGGGGGATTTAGTACCAGTTCCCCCGTTTTGTTGTTCTGCCTGCACACCCGGTGGGGATGCCAGCAAGGGGAGCAGGCTGGACTTGAGGCCCCTCCCCCCAGCCCCAGGGCGCCATTTATACAATGTTCCTGCCCTGGAGCTGCTTCCTTCTCCTTCACTCCTGGTCAGCGGCCATTAGATAGAGCCTTGCTGTTCCTGGGATTGCTGGGGCATGTCCTCCTCTGTGGAACCTCCTGACTGCCAGTGCTGTGCTTCCTACAGGACACTTGAGTATTCTACCTGTCACTGGGACTGTGTTAGTTAAGAAAGAGTGCATACATTCTGGGTTGTGTGGTACAAACACCCTGTGATATACATCCAGTGCTTACTGTGTTAGTTGTATCTATAGTTATCACATATAGCCATACTGAGTATTACTTTGTATTGCTAGTCCAGTGCAGTTTATGGTACATAATTTCTGCATGGTACACTTGTGACTATATATGTGTGTGCATGTAGCTGCTGCGTGGTTGCCTTATTGCAGGGTGTTTCACTTAGCGTGCTATTCCTATATTGCTATACCTGAGGGGGCTAAGTGTTTCAGGCTTTTCCATATTAAATATAGGTTTCTATCACAATATATAGTGTCGGGGTATTTCTCTAACGTCCTAGTGGATGCTGGAAACTCCGTAAGGACCATGGGGAATACCGGGCTCCGAAGGAGGCTGGGCACTCTAGAAAGATTTAGGACTACCTGGTGTGCACTGGCTCCTCCCACTATGACCCTCCTCCAAGCCTCAGTTAGATTTCATGCCCGGCCGAGAAGGGTGCACACTAGGGGCTCTCCTGAGCTTCTTAGTGAAAGTTTAGTTTTAGGTTTTTTATTTTCTCTAACGTCCTAGTGGATGCTGGGAACTCCGTAAGGACCATGGGGAATAGCGGGCTCCGAAGGAGGCTGGGCACTCTAGAAAGATCTTAGACTACCTGGTGTGCACTGGCTCCTCCCACTATGACCCTCCTCCAAGCCTCAGTTAGATTTCGTGCCCGGCCGAGGTTGGATGCACACTAGGGGCTCTCCTGAGCTCTTAGAAAGTTATAGTCTTAGAATTTGTTATTTTCAGTGAGACCTGCTGGCAACAGGCTCACTGCAGCGAGGGACTAAGGGGAGAAGAAGCGAACTCGCCTGCTTGCAGCCGGATTGGGCTTCTTAGGCTACTGGACACCATTAGCTCCAGAGGGATCGACCGCAGGCCCAGCCTTGATGTTCGGTCCCGGAGCCGCGCCGCCGTCCCCCTTACAGAGCCAGAAGCAAGAAGATGGTCCGGAAAATCGGCGGCATGAAGACTCTGTCTTCACCAAGGTAGCGCACAGCACTGCAGCTGTGCGCCATTGCTCCTCTCACACACTTCACACTCCGGTCACTGAGGGTGCAGGGCGCTGGGGGGGGCGCCCTGAGGCAGCAATAAAAACACCTTGGCTGGCTAAAATACCTCAATATATGGCCCCAGGGGCTATATATGAGGTAAATACCCCTGCCAGAATTCCATAAAAAACGGGAGAATAGGCCGCGAAAAAGGGGCGGAGCCTATCTCCTCAGCACACTGGCGCCATTTTTCCCTCACAGCTCGGCTGGAGGGAAGCTCCCTGGCTCTTCCCTGCAATTCTACAGTACAGTAAGAGGGAAAAGAGAGGGGGGGCATTAAAATTGGCACTGTATACAGTATATTATATAAAAGCTATTAGGGACATAACTCAGTTAGTCCCTGTATATATATAGCGCTCTGGTGTGTGCTGGCATACTCTTACTCTGTCCCCCCAAAGGGCTTTTGTGGGTCCTGTCCTCGTTTAGAGCATTCCCTGTGTGTCTGCGGTGTGTCGGTACGGCTGTGTCGACATGTTGAATGAGGAGGCTTATATGGTGACAGAACAGAGGCCGATATATGTGATGTCGCCCCCTGTGGGGCCGACACCAGAGTGGATGGATAGGTGAAAGGTATTAACCGACAGTGTCAACTCCTTACATAAAAGGGTGGATGACGTAACAGCTGTGGGACAGCCGGCTTCGCAGCCCGCGCCTGCCCAGGCGTCTCAAAGGCCATCAGGGGCTCAAAAACGCCCGCTCTCTCAGATGGCAGACACAGATGTCGACACGGAGTCTGACTCCAGTGTCGACAAGGTGGAGACATATACACAATCCACTAGGAACATCCGTGACGTGATCCCGGCAATAAAAAATGTGTTATACATTTCTGACTTTAACCCAAGCACCTCTAAAAATGGGTTTTAGGTTTGGGGAGAAAAAACAGGCAGTGTTTTGTTCCCCCATCAGATGAATAAATGAAGTGTGTGAAAGCGTGGGTTCCCCCGTTAAGAAACTGGTAATTTATAAAAAGTTACTGATGGCGTACCCTTTCCCGCCAGGTGGATAAGTTACGCTGGGAGATATCCCCTAGGGTGGATAAGGCGCTCACACGTTTGTCAAAAAAGGTGGCACTGCCGTCTTAGGATACGGCCACTTTAATAGGTACCTGTTGATAAAAAACAGGAGGCTATCCTGAAGTCTGTATTTACACACTCAGGTACTAGACTGAGACCTGCAGATAGTGCTGCTGCAGCGTGGTCGGTGACCCTGTCAAACAGGGATACTAGTTGGCAAACATAAAAACATATTAAAGACGTCGTCTTATATATGGGGGATGCACAGAGGGATATTTTGCCGACTGGCATCCAAAATAAATGTAATGTCCATTCTGTCAGGAGGGTATTAGAGACCTGTCACTGGACAGGTGATGCTGACTTAAAAAGCGCATAGAGAGCCTTATAAGGGTGAGGAATTATTTGGGGATGGTCTCTGGGACCTCATATCCACAGCAACTGCTGGGAAGAAATAATTTTACCTCAGGTTTCCTCACAGACAAAGGTACAGTCCTTTCGGCTTCAGAAAAGCAAGCGGGTCAAATGGCGCTTCCTTTCTGTACAGAGACAAGGGTAGAGGGAAAAAAGCTGCACCAGTCAGCCTGTTCCCAGAATCAAGATTCTTCCCCCGCCTCCTGTGAGGCCACACCATGACGCGGGTGCTCCACAGGTGTAGCCAGGTACGGTGGGGGGCCGTCTCAAAAATTTCAGCAATTAGTGGGCTCGCTCACAGGTGGATCCCTGTTTCTTTCAAGTAGTATTTCAGGGGTACAAGCTGGAATTCGAGATGTCTCCCCCCAGCCGTTTCCTAAAATATGCCTTGCTGACAACTCCCTCAGGCAGGGAGGCTGTGCTAGAGGCAATTAATAAGCGGTATTCCCAGCAGGTAATACTCAAGGTGCCCCTACTTCAACAAGGACGGGGTTCCTATTCCACACGGGTTGGGGTACCGAAACCGCATGGTTCGGTGTGACCCATTTTATATTTAAAATCCTTGAACACAAAAATTCAAGTTCAAGATGGAATCGCTCAGGGCGGTTATTCCAAGCCTGGACGAGGGGGATTACATGGTATCCTGGGACATCAAGGATGCTTACCTGCATGTCCCCATTTACCATCCTCGCCAGGAGTACCTCAGATTTGTGGTACAGGATTACCATTACCAAGTCCAGACACTGCCGTTTGGACTGTACATGGCACCGAGGGTGTTTTATCAAGGTAATGGCCGAAATGTTGATACTCCTTCAAAAAAAGGGAGTTGTAATTATCCCGTACTTGGACAATCTCGTTATAAGGGCGAGGTCCAAGGAGCAGTTGTTAGTCGGGGTAGCACTATTTTGGAAAGTGCTACAACAGCATGGTTGGATTCTAAACAGTCCAAAGTCACAGCTGGTTCCTATGACACGTCTACTGTTCCTGGGGATGGTTCTGGACATAAACCAGAAATAGTGTTTCTCCCGGAGGAGAAAGCCAAGGAGTTGTCATCTCTAGTCAGAGACCTCCCGAAGCCAAAATAGGTAGCGGTGCATCATTGCACGCGAGTCCTGGGAAAAATGGTAGCTTCCTACGAAGCAATCCCATTAGGCAGGTTCCATACAAGAACTTTTCAGAGGGACCTGTTGGACAAGTGGTCCGGATCGCATCTTCCGATGCATAGGCTGATAACCCTGTCTCCAAGGACCAGGGTATCTCTACTGTGGTGGCTGCAGAGTGCCCATCTTCAAGAGGGCCGCAGGTTCGGCATACAGGACTAGGTCCTAGTGACCATGGATTCCAGCCTTTGAGGCTGGGAGGCAGTCACACAGGGAAGAAATTTCCAGGGACTTTGGTCAAGTCAGGTTATTTCCCTACACATAAATATTCTGGACCTGAGGGCCATTTACAATGCCCTGAGGCCGGCAAGGCCTCTGCTTCAAAACCAGCCGGTACTGATCCAATCAGACAACATCACGGCAGTCGCCCATGTAAACCAACAGGGCGGCACAAGAAGCAGGATGGCGATGGCAGAAGCCACAAGGATTCTCCGATAGGCGGAAAATCATGTGTTAGCACTGTCAGCAGTGTTCATTCCCGGAGTGGACAACTGGGAAGCAGATCTTCTCAACAGACACGACCTCCACCCGGGAGAATGGGGACTTCCTCCAGAAGTCTTCCAATAGGATTGTACACCATTGGGAAAGGCCACAGGTGGACATGATGGCGTCCCGCCTCAACAAAAAGCTATAAAAGATATTGCACCGGGTCAAGGGACCCTCAGGCGATAGCTATGGACGCTCTGGTAACACCGTGGGTGTACCAGTCGGTTTATGTGTTCTCCCCTCTGCCTCTCATACCAAAGGTACTGAGAATAATAAGAAGGCGAGGAGTAAGAACGATACTCGTGGATGGCCAAGAAGAGCTTGGTACCCAGAACTTCAAGAATTTATATCAGAGGACCCATGGCCTCTGCCACTCAGACAGGACCTGCGGCAGCAGGGGCCCTGTCTGTTCCAAGACTTACCGCGGCTGCATTTGTCGGCATGGCGGTTGAACGCCGGATCCTGAAGGAAAAGGGCATTCCGGAGGAAGTCATTCCTACGCTTACTAAAGCCAGGAAAGAGGTTACAGCAACTCATTATCACCGCATATGGCGAAAATATGTTGCATGGTGTGAGGCCGAAAGGGCCCCAACAGAGGAATTTCAACTAGGTCGATTTCTGCATTTCCTGCAAGCAGGAGTGACTATGGGCCTTAAATTGGGTTCCATTAAGGTACAGATCTCGGCTCTGTCGATTTTCTTTCAAAAAGAACTAGCTTCAGTACCTGAAGTTCAGACATTTATAAAAGGAGTGCTGCAGAGTCAGCCCCCGTTTGTGCCTCCTGTGGCACCTTGGGATCTCAACGTGGTGTTGAGTTTCTTAAAATCACATTGGTTTGAACCACTAAAAACCGTGGATCTGAAATATCTCACGTGGAAGGTGGTTATGTTATTGGCCTTGGCTTCTGCCAGGCGAGTATCAAAGTTGGCGGCTTTGTCTTGTAAAAGCCCTTATTTGATTTCCCATATGGATAGGGCAGAATTGAGGACTCGTCACCAGTTTCTCCCAAAGGTGGTGTCAGCGTTTCACCTGAACCAGCCTATTGTGGTGCCTAGGCTACTAGGGACTTGGAGGACTCCAAGTTGCTAGACGTTGTCAGGGCACTGAAAATATATGTTTCCAGAACGGCTGGAGTCAGAAAATCTGACTCGCTGTTTATCCTATATGCACCTAACAAGCTGGGTGCTCCTGCTTCTAAGCAGACTATTGCTCGTTGGATTTGTAGTACAATTCAGCTTGCACATACTGTGGCAGGCCTGCCACAGCCAAAATCTGTCAATGCCCATTCCACAAGGAAGGTGGGCTCATCTTGGGCGGCTGCCCGAGAGGTCTCGGCTTTACAACTTTGCCGAGCAGCTACTTGGTCAGGGGCAAACACGTTTGCAAAATTCTACAAATTTGATACCCTGGCTGAGGAGGACCTGGAGTTCTCTCATTCAGTGCTGCAGAGTCATCCGCACTCTCCCGCCCGTTTGGGAGCTTTGGTATAATCCCCATGGTCCTTACGGAGTTCCCAGCATCCACTAGGACGTTAGAGAAAATAAGAATTTACTCACCGGTAATTCTATTTCTCGTAGTCCGTAGTGGATGCTGGGCGCCCATCCCAAGTGCGGTTTATCTGCAATACTTGTACATAGTTATTGTTAACTAAATCGGGTTATTGTTGAGCCATCTGTTGAGAGGCTCTATTGTTTCATACTATTAACTGTGTTTCATATCACGAGTTGTACGGTGTGATTGGTGTGGCTGGTATGAGTCTTACCCGGGATTCAAAATCCTTCCTTATTGTGTACGCTCGTCCGGGCACAGTACCTAACTGAGGCTTGGAGGAGGGTCATAGTGGGAGGAGCCAGTGCACACCAGGTAGTCTAAGATCTTTCTAGAGTGCCCAGCCTCCTTCGGAGCCCGCTATTCCCCATGGTCCTTACGGAGTTCCCAGCATCCACTACGGACTACGAGAAATAGAATTACCGGTGAGTAAATTCTTATTTTCAGTGAGATCTGCTGGCAACAGGCTCACTGCAGCGAGGGACTAAGGGGAGAAGAAGCGAACTCGCCTGCTTGCAGCCGGATTGGGCTTCTTAGGCTACTGGACACCATTAGCTCCAGAGGGATCGACCGCAGGCCCAGTCCTTGGTGTTCGGTCCCGGAGCCGCGCCGCCGTCCCCCTTACAAAGCCAGAAGCAAGAAGAGGTCCAGAAAAACGGCGGCAGAAGACATCAGTCTTCACCAAGGTAGCGCACAGCACTGCAGCTGTGCGCCATTGCTCCTCATGCACACTTCACACTCCGGTCACTGAGGGTGCAGGGCGCTTGGGGGGGGGCGCCCTGAGCTGCAATAAAAACACCTTGGCTGGCAAAAATACCACAATATATAGCCCTAGAGGCTATATATGTGGTAAATTCCCCTGCCAGAATCCAGAAAAAAGCGGGAGAATAGGCCGCGGAAAAGGGGCGGAGCTATCTCCCTCAGACACACTGGCGCCATTTCTCCTTCACAGATCCGCTGGAAGGAAGCTCCCTGGCTCTCCCCTGCAGTCTACACTTCAGAACAGGGTAAAAACAGAGAGGGGGGGGCACTAAATTTGGGCGCAATACATATATAATATAAAAAGCAGCTATAGGGGACATAACTCAGTTAGTCCCTGCATTATATAGCGCTCTGGTGTGTGCTGGCATACTCTCACTCTGTCCCCCCCAAAGGGCTTTTGTGGGTCCTGTCCTCATTCGGAGCATTCCTTGTGTGTGTGCGGTGTGTCGGTACGGCTGTGTCGACATGTTTGATGAGGATAATGATGTGGAGGCGGAGCAGATGCCTTTAGAAGGGATGTCACCCCCTGCGGGGCAGACACCTGAGTGGATGGGCTTATGGAAAGTAATGAGTGCACGTATAGACTCCTTATATAAGAAAATCGACGACATGCCAAATGTGGGACAGCCGACTTCTCAGCTCGTGCCTGCCCAGGCGTCGCATGGGTCGTCAGGGGCTCTAAAACGCCCGCTACCTCAAGCAGAGCCAGATGTCGACACTGATACTGACACCAGTGTCGACGACGATGAGTCAACCCTGATGCCCACTAAGGCCATTCACTGTATGATTGAGGCAATGAAAGAGGTGTTAAACATTTCTGATATAACTACTGGTACCACTAAAAAGGGTATTATGTTTGGAGAGAAAAAACTACCCGTAGTTTTTCCCCCATCAGATGAATTAAATGAAGTGTGTGAAGAAGCGTGGGCTTTCCCTGATAAAAAATTGGTAATTCCTAAGAAGGTACTAATGGCGTTCCCTTTCCCGCCAGAGGATAGGTCACGTTGGGAAACACCCCCTAGAGTGGATAAAGCGCTCACACGTTTGTCTAAAAAGGTGGCACTACCGTCTCCGGATACGGCCGCCCTCAAGGAACCTGCTGATAGAAAGCAGGAGGCGATCCTGAAGTCTGTATATACACACACAGGCATTATACTTAGGCCAGCTATTGCGTCAGCTTGGATGTGCAGTGCTGCCGCTGCTTGGTCAGATAAACTGTCAGAAAATATTGACACATTAGACAGAGACACGATCCTGTTAACCATAGACCATATAAAAGACTCAGTCTTATATATGAGAGATGCACAGAGGGAAATCTGCCGACTGGCATCTAAAGTAAGTGCATTGTCCATTTCTGCTAGGAGAGGCTTATGTACTCGCCAGTGGACAGGAGATGCAGATTCTAAAAAGCACATGGAAGTGTTGCCATATAAGGGTGAGGAATTATTTGGGGATGGTCTCTCGGACCTAGTTTCCACAGCAACGTCTGGGAAGTCAGCATTTTTACCCCATGTCCCCTCACAGCCTAAGAAGGCGCCGTTTTATCAGGTTCAGTCCTTTCAGACCCAGAAAAACAGGCGTGGAAAAGGCGGGTCTTTTCTGTCCAGAGGCAGAGGTAGGGGAAAAAGGCTGCAACAAACAGCAGGTTCCCAGGAGCAAAAGTCCTCCCCCGCTTCTTCTTCCAAGTCCGCCGCATGACGGTGGGGCTCCACAGGCGGAGCCAGGTACGGTGGGGGGTCGCCTCAAAAATTTCAGCGATCAGTGGGTTCGCTCACAGGTGGATCCCTGGATCCTGCAAATAGTATCTCAGGGGTACAAGCTGGAATTCGAGGCGTCCCCACCCCACCGGTTCCTAAAATCTGCCTTGCCAATTGCTCCCTCAGACAGTTGTTGGTGGGAGTAGCACTATCCCAGGAAGTGCTGCACCAGCACGGCTGGATTCTGAATATCCCAAAGTCACAGCTGGTTCCGACGACACGGCTACTGTTCCTGGGTATGATTCTGGATACAGTCCAGAGAAAAGTGTTTCTCCCGGAGGAGAAAGCCAGGGAGTTGTCATCTCTAGTCAGAGACCTCCTGAAACCAAAACAGGTATCCGTGCATCACTGCACGCGGGTCCTGGGAAAGATGGTGGCTTCTTACGAAGCAATTCCCTTCGGCAGGTTCCATGCCAGAATCTTTCAGTGGGACCTGTTGGACCAGTGGTCCGGATCGCATCTTCAGATGCATCGCTTAATAACCCTGTCTCCAAGAACCAGGGTGTCTCTACTGTGGTGGCTGCAGAGTGCTCATCTTCTAGAGGGCCGCAGGTTCGGCATACAGGACTGGGTCCTGGTGACCACGGATGCCAGCCTTCGAGGCTGGGGGGCAGTCACACAGGGAAGAAACTTCCAAGGACTATGGTCGAGTCAGGAGACTTCCCTTCACATAAATATTCTGGAACTAAGGGCCATCTACAATGCCCTAAGTCAAGCAAAATCCCTGCTCCTACACCAGCCGGTGCTGATCCAGTCAGACAACATCACGGCAGTCGCCCATGTAAATCGACAGGGCGGCACAAGAAGCAGGATGGCGATGGCAGAAGCCACAAAAATTCTCCGATGGGCGGAGAATCATGTACTAGCACTGTCAGCAGTGTTCATTCCGGGAGTGGACAACTGGGAAGCAGACTTCCTCAGCAGACACGACCTCCACCCGGGGGAGTGGGGACTTCACCCAGAAGTCTTCCAGATGCTGGTAAACCGTTGGGAAAAACCACAGGTGGACATGATGGCGTCCCGTCTCAAAAAAAAGTTAAAAAAATATTGCGCCAGGTCAAGGGACCCTCAGGCGATAGCTGTGGACGCTCTAGTAACACCGTGGGTGTACCAGTCGGTTTATGTGTTCCCTCCTCTGCCTCTCATTCCAAAGGTATTGAGAATAATAAGAAAGCGAGGAGTAAACACAATTCTCGTGGTTCCGGATTGGCCAAGACGAGCGTGGTACCCGGAACTTCAAGAGATGCTCTCAGAGGACCCGTGGCCTCTACCGCTCAGACAGGACCTGATACAGCAGGGGCCCTGTCTGTTCCAAGACTTACCGCGGCTGCGTTTGACGGCATGGCGGTTGAACACCGGATCCTAAAGGAAAAGGGTATTCCGGAAGAAGTCATTCCTACGCTTATTAAGGCCAGGAAAGATGTTACGGCAACGCATTATCACCGCATATGGCGAAAATATGTTGCATGGTGCGAGGCCAATAAGGCCCCAACAAAGGAATTTCAACTAGGTCGATTTCTGCATTTCCTGTAAGCAGGAGTGGATATGGGCCTAAAACTAGGCTCCATTTAAGTACAGATCTCGGCTCTGTCGATTTTCTTTCAAAAAGAACTAGCTTCAGTACGTGAAGTTCAGACTTTTGTAAAAGGAGTGCTGCATATTCAGCCCCCGTTTGTGCCTCCAGTGGCACCTTGGGATCTCAACATGATGTTGAGTTTCTTAAAATCACATTGGTTTGAGCCACTAAAAACCGTGGATCTGAAATATCTCACGTGGAAAGTGGTCATGTTATTAGCCTTGGCTTCAGCCAGGCGAGTGTCAGAATTGGCGGCTTTATCATGTAAAAGCCCTTATCTGATTTTCCATATGGATAGGGCAGAGTTGAGGACTCGTCCCCAATTTCTCCCTAAGGTGGTGTCAGCGTTTCACCTGAACCAGCCTATTGTGGTGCCGGCGGCTACTAGTGAATTGGAGGACTCCAAGTTGCTAGACGTTGTCAGGGCCCTGAAAATATATGTTTCCAGGACGGCTGGAGTCAGAAAATCTGACTCGCTGTTTATCCTGTATGCACCCAACAAGCTGGGTGCTCCTGCTTCTAAGCAGTCTATTGCTCGCTGGATTTGTAGTACAATTCAGCTTGCACATTCTGTGGCAGGCATGCCACAGCCAAAATCTGTAAAGGCCCATTCCACAAGGAAGGTGGGCTCATCTTGGGCGGCTGTCCGAGGGGTCTCGGCTTTACAACTTTGCCGAGCAGCTACTTGGTCAGGGGCAAATACGTTTGCAAAATTCTACAAATTTGATACCCTGGCTGAGGAGGACCTGGAGTTCTCTCATTCGGTGCTACAGAGTCATCCGCACTTTCCCGCCCGTTTGGGAGCTTTGGTATAATCCCCATGGTCCTTACGGAGTTCCCAGCATCCACTAGGACGTTAGAGAAAATAAGAATTTACTCACCGGTAATTCTATTTCTCGTAGTCCGTAGTGGATGCTGGGCGCCCATCCCAAGTGCGGATTGTCTGCAATACTTGTAAATAGTTATTGTTAACAAAAGGGTTATTGTTGAGCCATCTGTTGAGAGGCTCAGTTGTTTTCATACTGTCAAACTGGATATTGTATCACGAGTTGTACGGTGTGATTGGGGTGGCTGGTAAGAGTTTTACCCGGGATTCTAAATCCTTCCTTATTATGTCTGCTCGTCCGGGCACGGTGTCCTAACTGAGGCTTGGAGGAGGGTCATAGTGGGAGGAGCCAGTGCACACCAGGTAGTCCTAAATCTTTCTAGAGTGCCCAGCCTCCTTCGGAGCCCGCTATTCCCCATGGTCCTTACGGAGTTCCCAGCATCCACTACGGACTACGAGAAATAGAATTACCGGTGAGTAAATTCTTATTTTTTACTTGTGATTTATAGTCACCATATATTCTATATCTATTGAACTCCCGGTCTGTGCCATCTTAGGTTTCTGTTCTGAGAGTTCTTGCTAGGTATAGTGCTGCTACACCTTGTACCAGGTTGCTCATTATTGTGCACATAGTTATGTCTGCTACACGTGGCAATGACGTTGGGGCCTCTCCCACACTGCGTTGTAGTGAGGCCGCAAAGGTAATGGAGGATAACTTAGCAGCTGAGAGTCCAGGTTTAGGGGGTTCATTACCCCCCAGTGGGTCGGTAGCGCTTGGGGCATCACAAGTCCCACCTTGGGCTACATTCTCCACATTGTTAAACACGCTTGTGACTAAATTGACGCCCCCTGTGGGTCCACCTGTGCCACTACCACAGTTTATGGTCCCCGCTGTGAACCCGCCATGGGCGGATCAGCTTTCCACCCAGTTACAGCATTTGAACCAATCCATGTCTAAATCTAAGGGTCACTCTCGCCCACATAAGGATAAGTAGTCTTCTAGAAGGGTGATTACCTCCTCCCAACCCACGGGTTTGACCGACACATCCTCTGACATATACTGACCTCACTGACGCTGATGTTTCAGATGGGGAAGGGAAGTCATCCGTGGATGTCTCTGATTTGATTGAGGCGATACGGCTCATTCTTCAAGTGTCTGATGATTTTGAGCCTGAAACTGTCTCCAAGAAACCGGATAGATTTAAGCGTTAGAAGGTGGTTAAACAGGTTTACCCTATTCTAAACACCTGGTTGACATACGTCAGGAATCCTAGGAAAATCCACAGGAGTGGTGGTACAGGTGCGTCTGGCTCAGAGAGGCAAGGGGTACTATTCACTGCTGTTTCTAGTCCCGAAACCAAACGGGTCCTCGTGGCCCATTCTCAATCTGAATTCCTTGAACAAGCATGTGTGGGTCTCCAAGTGTCTTATGGAAACGCTGCGTTCTATTGTTCTGGCCTTGGAGCCTGGGGACTATATGGTCTCCCTGGACATACAGGATGCCTACCTGAATATCCCTATTGTGGTATCTCATCAACAGTACCTGCGGTTTGCGGTGGACAACCTTCATTACCAATTTCGGGCGTTACCCTTTGGTTTGATAACGGCTCCCCGAGTTTTCACCAAAGTAATGGCGGTCGTGACGGCTACACTCCGCCGTCAAGGGGTCAGGATCACACCGCACTTGGACGATTTGTTGATCCTGGCAAATTCCCCAGAACTTCTCCTGTGTCATCTCGATCTGATGGTCCAGTGCATGACAGCCCACGGGTGGCTGATCAACTGGAAGAAATCCTTCCTGCTTCCTGCTCGGAGCATGGTACACATGGGAGCGTTATTGGACACTCACAACCATTGGTTGTCCCTGTCTCAGGAGAAAGTCCTGAAGCTTTAGGACAGGAATCGATGCTTCCTATCTCGTCCGCAAGTGTAGATACATTCGGCAATGCAAGTGCTAGGTCTCATGGTGTCGGCTTTCAACATGGTGGAGTATTCTCAGTTCCACACTCGCCTTCTGCATAAGTTATTTCTGACCAAGTGGGAAGGCCTGCCTCACCGGATATGATCTCACATGATCTCATTGTCTCCGGAGGTCCGCCTGTCACTGAGCTGTTGTCTGCAGGGCTATCAATTGACCAGGGGCCGCCCATTCTGGATATCCGACTGGGTCCTCCTGACAACGGATGCCAGTCTGAGAGGTTGGGGTGCGGTGTTGCAACAACACTCTCTACAGGGTCGGTGGACCGAGGAGGAGTCTCTACTCCCGATAAATATTCTGGAACTGCGGGCAGTGTTCAATGCGTTGACAATGGCCCAGCATCTCATTCAGTACTGACCTGTTCAGGGGCAATCCGACAACGCCACCACGGTGGCGTACATAAATCATCAAGGCGACACTCGTAGCCGCATGGCAATGAGGGAAGGTTCAAGGATTCTTCAGTGGGCAGAACGGTATCTGCCGACTATATCAGTAGTGTTCATTGCGGGCGTTCTGAACTGGATGGCGTACTATCTCAGTCGTCAGGACGTGCACGCCGGAGAATGGAGCCTACATCCAGAGGTGTTTCAACTTCTTGTGGACAAGTGGGACCTCCCTGATGTGGACCTGATGGCGTCTTGATACAATCACAAGGTTCCGGTCTTCGGAGCAAGGACAAGGGATCCACAAGCAGCGTTCATGGATGCCCTTTTAATCCCGTGGAACTTTCGGCTGCCGTGTCACTCCTGCCCAGAGTATTACGGAAGTTCAAGCAAGAAGGAGGAAACCTGCTTCTAGTTGCCCCAGCATGGCCCAGATGGCACTGGTTCTCCGATCTACAGGGCCTATCGTTGGATCATCCCCTTCTACTTCCACAATGACCAGACCTCCTTGTTCAGCGCCCTTGTGTTTACCAGGATTTTGCCCGTCTGGCTTTGACGGCATGGCTCTTGTAGCTTCCGTCCTGAGGGCCAAGGGTTTTTCTGAGGCAGTCACTCAAACTATGTTGAAGGCCCGTAAGCCAGCTTCTGCTCGGATTTACCATAGGGTCTGTAATGCTTACTTTACTTGGAGTGCGTCTCACAATCATGACGTTTTCAAGTTTAGTGCGGCCAAACTATTGGCCTTTCTACAACAAGGTCTGGACTTGGGCCTGCGTCTGACCTCCCTTAATGTGCATCTCTCTGCCTTGTCTGTTTGGTTTCAGAGAAAGATCGCTACTCTACCTGATGTCCATACATTCATTCAGGGTGTGTTGAGGATTCAGCCTCCTTATGTGCCACCTGTGGCCCCTTGGGATCTGTCGGTGGGCTTGGAGGCCTTACAAGAGTCTCCGTTTCAGCCTCTTACCTCTGCTAACCTTAAGTGGCTTTCCCTTAAGGTGTTGTTTTTGCTGGCTATTGCTTCAGTAGAAGGGTCTCGGACTTGGGTGCCTTATCCTATAAGTCTCCCTATTTGATTTTTCACCCCGTGACCGGCGGTGCTTCGAACTCGCCCTAGTTATCTACCCAAGGTGGTGTCTGCAGGGTGCCCAAACTTTTGCAGACGCCATTTTTTTTTTCTATTCTTTTGAAAGTGTAAATGATGGAAATAGAATCAAACTTTTTTTGACATGTTATAAGAATGTCTAATCTGTAATTTGATGCCTTTTGGAGATTTTTCCATCTTTCCTTGGCTTCTTTTTACACATTAAAATGATTTTTTGCCTGGGGTGCCCAAACTTTCAAACCCCACTGTATATCATCTTTCCAACCCGGCACTCCAACAGGGCAGCTGAACCCTCTTTCCAATACTTGCTTGTGTGGCCTCCTGGTGTAAGGCAGCCCCATGTACAGTAGAAAGGAACAAGGCGGCACTCCCAGACTTATAGAAAAGTAAACTTTAATGCACAAACATCAGTGCAACATTTCAACGTTTCGGGGAATGATACCCCATCATCAGGATAACTCGTGAGAAGAACAGTCAACAAATTTATACTTACAAAATCCCGCACCCTTCACAGGTGAGGCCCTGCTGGAAAGTACTGGATACGTGAGTGTGCATGCCAACTGCGGGTAAGTCGACATATCTTTCTTCCGCAGCTGCACAGACCAGGAAATTATATCCTACACTGCAATCCCTTCGAGCCGCAAGGTTTAAACGCGAGTCCAAGGGTTCCTTCACTTTCTTTAGAGGACGTTGAGGAAAATACAGAAAACCTGCACCGTCAGGTTCCCAGGGACGGATTTCGAATTCTGCCTTTTCAAACCCTTGGGTTTGTCGGTGGATCTCACTGCCTGGGGATCAGGTAGGTGTGAGCGCTAAAGAGATATCAGTTAAACATCTGGGCGATATCCTGCCTAGACCTATGGAAACGATTATGTTGTCCAGGGGTGCAGGCTGGTGTTTCTAGTACTCCCGCCTCACAGATTATTTCTAGCTTCTTGGACAGAAAGTATGCTACTGCTGGAAGCTATTCAAACATTTGCCAAACAGCTGTCATTGTTCCTTTTCCACCTCACCTACAACACGAAGGTTATTACTCAAACCTGTTTGTGGTACCGAAACCGGACGGCTTGGTAATGCCAATATTAGACCTAAAAACATTGAACCCTACTTGAGGGAATTTAAATTCAAGATGGAGTCTCTGAGAGCGGTGATCTCAGGTCTGGTGGATGGGGGAATTCCTAGTATCCCTGGATATCAAGGATGCGTACCTTCACATTCCGATCTGGCCACCTCACCAGGCTTATCTAAGATTTGAGCTGCTGGACTGTCACTATCAGTTCCAGGCACTGCCATTTGGCCTCTCCACAACACCGAGTGTGTTCCCCTAGATCATGGCAGAGATGATGCTACTTCTCCGCAGACAGGGAGTGAACATAATTCCATATCTGGATGATCTGCTAAAAGCATCTTCCAGGGAGAAGCTGTTAGAGTATTGCTCTCTTAACTCGCCTACTCCAGGATCTGGGGTGGATCCTGAACCTTCCAAAGTCACATTTGGAGCTGACAGAAAGCGTTGGTGATCCAATCTATGGTCTGGAATGTCCTGAAGGTAGCCCGGGTATCGGTTCGTCAGTGCATGCGCCTTCTGGGAAAGATGGTAGCCTCCTACGAGGCTTTACAGTACGGAAGATTCCAATCACGGTTCTTCTAACTGGCTCTCCTGGACAAATGGTCGGGATCACATCTTCACCGAAAGTCAGAAATTTCACTCTGGAGGCTGCAAACTTCTCACCTACTCGAGGACAGCAGGTTTGGGATTCAAAATTGGATTCTTCTAACCACGGATGCAAGTCTCGGAGGTTGGGAAGCAGTCGCCCAAGTGGAGGACTTCCAAGGAAAGTGGTCAAATCAGGAAGTTCTCCTTCCTGTAAACATTCTGGAACTAAGGGCCATATACAACGGTCTTCTACAAGCGGCATGTCTTCTGAAAGATCAAGCCATTCAAGTTCAGTCGGACAACGTCTGGGTGGTGCCCTACATAAACAGGCCAGGCGGAATGAAGAGCAGAGCTGCAATGTCAGAGGTAAAGAGAATCCTCCTCTGGGCAGATAGACACGCGCTGGCGATGCCAGCAATCTTCATTCCGGGAGTGGACATATGGAAGCAGACTTCCTCAGCAGACGCGATCTCCATCCAGGAGATTGGGGCCTCTATCCGGAGTTATTCGCAGAGGTAAAAAGCCGATGGGGTGTACCTCAGATAGACATGATGGCCTCTCGCCTCAACAAGAAGCTTCAGAGGTACTGTTCCAGGTCAAGAGACCCACAGGCATCGGCGGTGGACGCACTGGTAACTCCGTGGGTGTCCCAGTCAGTGTATGTGTTTCCTCCACTTCCACTCATCCCAAGGATTCTCAAACTAATCAAAAGAACAAGAGTTCTTCGCGAGGACCTTAAACAGGGGCCGTTCGCTTATCAAGACTTACCACGGCTATGATTGACAGCATGGAGGTTGAACGCCAGATCTTAGCTCGGAAAGGCATTCCGAAAAAGGTCATTCCTACAGGCTAGGAAGGGAGTAACGTCAAAACATTACCATCGGATTTGGTAAAAAGTATGTGTCTTGGTGTGAATCCAAGAAGTTTCCTACGGTGAAGTTTCATCTAGGACGTTTTCTCCTCTTTCTGCAAGCAGTTGTAGATGTGGACCTACGCTTGGGCTCCATAAACGTCCAGATTTCGTCCCTGTCCATTTTCTTCCAGAAACAATTTGCTGCCCTGCCTGAGGTTCAGACATTCTTGAAAGGAGTTCTGCACATCCAACCACCCCTTGTGCCTCCTACGGCACCATGGGATCTTAATGTGGTGTTGCAGTCCCTGAAATAGTTTGGTTTGAACCTTTGCAGGAGGTTGACGTAAAGTTTCTTACTTGGAAGGCTGTCACTGGGGGCATTGTCGCACAAGAGCCCTTACTTGATTTTCCATGATGATAGAGCGGAGCTCAGAATGCGTCAGCGATTTCTTCCAAAGGTTGTGTTGACTTTTCATATCAACCGACCTACTGTGGTGCCAGTAGCTACTGACACCTTGATTACTAAAAGTCCTTGGATGTTGTGAGGGCTTTGAAAATATATGTGAAGAGAACTTCTCGTCACAGAAAGTCGGACGCTCTGTGTGTCCTTTATGATCCCAACTAGGTTGGTTGTCCTGCCTCTAAGCAGACCATTTCTCACTGGATCAGGTTTTCTATCCAGCATGCTTATTCTACGGCAGGCTTGCCGTGTCGAAAACCTGTTAAGGCCCACTCTACTCGTAAAGTGGGTTCTTCCTGGGTGGCTGCTCGGTGTTTCTCAGCTTTAAAGCTTTGCCGAGCAGCTACTTGGTCAGGGTCGAACACATTTGCTAAGTTTTACCAGTTCGATACTAAGTTCTACAAGTTCGATACTTTGGCCTCTGAGGACCTAAAGTTTGGTTAGTCTGTTCTTCAGGGGCCTCAGCACTCTCCCTCCCGTACTGGGAGCTTTGGTACATCCCCATGGTACTAAATGGAACCCCGGCATCCTCTAGGAGGTAAGAGAAAGTAGGATTTTAATTACCTACCGGTAAATCCTTTTCTCGTCCGTAGAGGATGCTGGGCGCCCGCCCAGTGCTTTGTTTACCTGCATTGTTGCTTGTTTAAGTGTTGGTTCAGCTGTTGCTGTTCCTATTTCATGCTGGTTAGCAGGGTTGCTTCTAGTTCCTGCTAGTTAGTTGTATGCTGGTTAACATGATTTCTTCATGTTTCATGCTGGTTGGCATGGTTTCTTCATGTTGCATGCTGGTTGGCATGGTTTCTTCATGTTGCATGCTGGTTGGCATGGTTTCTTCATGTTGCATGCTGGTCAGCATGGTTTCTTCATGTTGCATGCTGGTCAGCATGGTTTTTCAATTTGGTGTGATTCTCATCATTATCTGTGTATTTCTCCGGCCGGGTCCACAGGTTATCCACAGGATAACAATGGGATATGATGGAGCGATAGCGGATTGGCACCAAACGATCACAAGCTTTCAGTCCTCCCAGGATGCAACGGGCCCGTCCATATATCCCCCATCCACCGGCTCAGGCAAATCAGTTTTTCGGTTTTGTGCGGCAGGAGCCGGACCATGGTCAGAGGGCTGCTGTTTTTGGCAGCCCTAAGTTTTTTCTTATTTTATTTTTTATAGTCTTACTATGTTTTTGAGTGATCTTTCGTAACAGTGTCTTTTATACGCATATTGGAAAGAGTCGCTCCAACAACTCTCCGCCGGGTCGCAACAACGCTTACCCACGGTAAAAGTGCTGTCTCGGCGGGCGTCTGTGTCTGCTATACTAGCAGGTTCAGCAAACGTTACCAGACTGTGGTCGGAACACGGGGTGAAGGTAAGGCATCGGTTCCGCTTAGAAGGGGAATACGGACACAGCCGCACTGGTTTGGGAGGAGACTACCAAACAATAGCTGGCGCGCAGCCACCAAGGGTGCCCCAGCGCTAGGCCTTAGGGATCATAAGGCACCAGGAATAGTATGAGGCTGCGATCCCTAGTTTGATGTCAGCGGTGAGGAGTCAGACGCTCTCCTGGTCGCCCCTCCCCCCAGTTCATGACCAGCTTCCGTCTGTGTCTCGCCATGAACTGTTGCCTCACTTCCGCCTCAGACGCTTCCACGAGGGGTCTTGGTCGCAGCATAGGCCGCTGCGTCTGTGTTCACTAAAACGTTACCGCGAGGATACCCGGTTGCAGTACAGGCGTCTGTGTGACCGGAGTGTCTGTTACACAGTGCGTCTGTGTTCACTTAAAGTTCCTGGAGCGACAGTGTACACTAGTAGCGTCTGGATCCACTCAGCGTTCGCTAACGTATTGATCGATCTTTGAAGTGAGGGGAGTCTCCCTGTATCCCACTCTACTGAGTATGGGTTATACAGCACTACATTTCTATCTAGTTTGGTTAGTATGATTAGTCAAGTTTAGCGCCCATTGCATACGAGTCTGTGGTTTTCTTCGCATTGCATCTGAATACGTTAAGATTTGTATTGAACAGAATGCAGTAATATGTACTCCTACATACTTTGAAATGTGTTTGTAGTTGATAATATGCTCATATGACTAATATATAACATGTGACTGACTGCTAGTGTGATTGCTGACTTTATATATGTTTGTCAGTGGTTTCTTCTGAGCCTCAATGCTGGTGCATAGATAGGGTCAGATTGAGATCACTTTAAATGGTAAAGTGATTACAGTCACAAATTGTGTAGTACACTGTGGAAGTGCTGATTGTTTATCATGTCTAAGAGCGGCAAAAGTGACGAGGTTACACGGACCGTAACACCAACACTCGTATCATCATGTTTGTCCTGCAAAACTGTATTATCGTCTCAGGATCTGGTACAGGATGGTTTATCTGCAAATCGTTTTGCTTTTCAGCAGATTACAAGGCAGATCACTGTTCAGCGTCGGGTAGATCCACCTTGGACAATGTTTGCACAGACCTTGTCCAGTATAGCTGAACGGGTAATTCCTACAGCTTCAATACCAGGAGTAGGGTAAACTATTAACCCATACATGCAGCTCCCTTCCTACGGTATATACCCAGCAGCTTCTCCAATGAAACAAGCTGATAAACCGAGTGTAAATAATTCATCAAATTCACATGCTACACCGGATGATACATCAGATGATGATAGCTCTATCTACTCTGCTTCAGCATACGAAGAACAGGTAGAAGGTATCAGCTCAGTGAATGTAGCTGAGAGCAATGAAGGCTGTTCTTTCCTTAGAGGATTCAGCAGAGCCGGTGTTAAAAACTATGGCACCTGTGTTTAAACGTCCCAAAACAGTTATGATAGAGTTTCCAGGATCAGATCAGCTAACGGAAATCATGGAGGTAGCTTGGGCTACACCCAATAGAAAATACAGAATTCCAAGAAAATGGGATTCCAATTATCCTTTTCCAACTGGTGACTGTTTAAAAAGGGAAGTGCCTCCTAAAGTAGATACGCATGTCATTCGATTAGTGCGAAAATCTATATTGCCTTTACAGTCAACGTCATTAGATGATGTCACAGACAGAAGAGTGGATGGATTTTTGAAAACCATATTTTCTCTGTCGGGGGCAGTCATAAGGCCCACTATGGCTTCAGCTTGGATGGCAAAAGCAGTAGCTGAATGGGCTGAGGTACTGGAAGACGGGCTTTCAGCACCTTCTAGTGAGCAAGAATCCCATATAGCTCACATGAAACAGGCTGCAGTATTCTTGGAAAAAGCGGCAATAGATATGGGTACTATTGCTTCTAATGCATCAGCTCATAGAGCAGTTTAGTTACGTACATGGAAAGCTGATTTTAGAATCAAAAAAGGTTCTGGAATCTTTGCCTTTTGCTGGGAATATTCTGTTTGGTAAGGAATTGACAAATATTCTGGAAGCAGAATCCAAGAAAGTCAGGTTTCCTGCCACATAGAACACTAGGCCTAAGGGTCCGGTTTTTTGGCCATTTCGGTCGCAAGGAAAAGCAAAAGGAAAAAGTGAACGTAAGCAGCCCCAATACAATACGTTTGGTAAGGCAAAGAAGCATTGGGCCACCAGAGGGCCAGCTTCCAAACCAGAAGATAAGCCATCGGCCTGTTGGTGCGGGCCTCCGCCTGGGGGACCCCAGGGTAAGGGGCCGACTTCTTCATTTTGCACAAATATGGCAGCAGTCTACAACAGATTCCTGGGTGCAAGAGGCGATAACTCTTGGTTATGTTTTCCCTTTCAAGAAGCAGCCTCCTCGAAGGTTATTCTGCTACAGCACATCTCGGGTAGAGGCGAAGGCCAGAGCCCTGCAAGAAGCAGTTCAGAAATTGCTTCAGTCAGGAGTAATTATTCCAGTACCCCCTGCACAACGGGGACAGGGTTTTTACTCCAACCTGTGTTTGGTTCAGAAGCCATATGGGTAATTTCAGCCCATTCTCATCTCAAAATGCTAAACATATACATTTTGGTACTGTGGTTCCACATGGAGACGTTATGCTCCATAGTTCTGGCCATGGAACCAGGGGATTATTTGGTATCCCTGGATATACAGGATGCTTACCTACATGTTCCTATAGCACTGTCTCATCAGTGTTATCTCAGGTTCGCCATCCTCCAGCAGCATTTTCAGTTCTCAACCCTTTGGGTTAGCTACAGCCCCCAGAGTATTTACCAAAATTATGGTTGTTATAGCAGCTTATCTCCGCAAGTAGGGGATAAGAATTTTTCCATACCTCGACGACCTTTTAATCCTGGCACAATCCCAGGAATTGCTCCTGGGCCATCTCCAACAGACAATAACTTGTCTACAGGAGCACGGATGGCTCATAAATTGGGCAAAGTCACCTCTGATCCCGTCACAACAGATGATTCACTTGGGGGCTGTATTGGATTCAAGTCTGCAGAGAATATTTTTACCTTGGAACAAGATATTCAAGGTGCAGTTAAGGACTCGGGAGTTGTTACACAGTCAAACAATATCAATTCATGCAGCAATGCGAATGATGGGTTTGATGGTGTCAACATTCGACATGGTGGAGTATGCACAATTCCACTCAAGACCTCTGCAGTGTCTGATTCTGGCCAGATGGAATGGAGTACATCAGACAATAAAGAAACAGACCATAGTACTTTCAGAAAAGGTAAAAAGGTTATTAGCCTGGTGGCTACAGACATCCCATCTAGACAAGGGGAGACCCTTTTGGATTTCCGATTGGGAGGTCCTGACAGCAGATGCCAGTCTTCAGGGCTGGGGAGCAGTGTCCGGAAAATTATGGTTCCAGGGACAATGGACCAAAGAAGAAAGTTGCCTGCCAATAAACCTGTTGGAACTTCGGGCCATATTCATGGCACTGCTTCAGGCAAAGGAGACACTGCAAGGAAAACCAGTCCAGATCCGCTTGGACAATGCAACGGCAGTAGCGTACCTCAAACATCAGGGCGGACCCGCAGCCTAAAAGCAATGAAGGAGGTAAGTCACATACTAAAGTGGGCAGTACTCCATCTTCCAGCATTTTTCCGCACTGTTTGTTCCAGGAGTCCTAAACTGGGAAGCGGACTTTCTCAGTTGACACACCATTCAAGCAAGCGAATGGTCTCTACACCCGGAAGTATTTCAGACTCTGGTAGACAAGTGGGGTTTGCCAGAGATAGATCTCATGGCATCCCATCTGAACAACAAAGTGCCAGCATACGGGTCAAGAACAAAGCATCCCGGAGTGATCTTTGTGGACGCCTTGTCAGTGAAATGGGACTTTTATCTGGCATATCTGTTTCCTCCAATCATCCTGCTACCCAGGGTGGTGAGGAAAATATAACAAGCAAAGGGTGCCGTGATTCTAATAGCTCCGGCTTGGCCCAGAAGGCATTGGTACATAGATCTGCTGAGGATGTCGATGGATGCTCCAATTCTGCTCCCTCAGCGTCCAGATCTGCTGATGCAGCGTCCTTGTTATCACATGCATCTGGATCGACTGTCATTGACGGTGTGGCTCTTGAAACCTCTATCCTGAAGTCAAGAGGATTCTCACAACAGGCAATTCAAACTATGCTCAGAGCAAGGTAACCTTCCTCAGCTCGCATTTATCACAGAATATGGCAGGCCTATATTCATTGGTGCAGTGAAAGAAATATAGACCCAAAATCTTTCCAAGTTTCCAGGGTCTTAGATTTCCTTCAAGCATGAATAGATAAGTGTTTGAAGGTGGCTTCCTTGAGAGTGCAAGTATCCGCATTAACTGTATGATTCCAAAAGAAAATTGCCAATATACAGGATGTGCATACTTTTTTCCAGGGAATGCTGTGCATTCAACCGCCTTTTGTTCCTACTACAGTGCCTTGGGACTTAAGTTTTAGTTATCAAAGCTCTTCAACTTGCTCCGTTTGAACCACTTAATAAAGTGGATCTTAAATGGTTGACAGCTAAAGTTCTCTTTCTACTGACCATGGCATCAGCTAGAAGTTTCAGATTTAGGAGCGCTGTCATGTAAATCTCCTTTTCTGATTTTTTTTTTTACCCAGATAAAGCAGTTCTCAGAACTAGGTCTGGGTATCTTCCTAAGGTGGTATCTAAATTCTACCTTAATGAAGAAATTGTAATCCCGGCTTTTCAGGTATCGGGACTTTCTGCGGGAGAAGCGTCGCTGGACGTAGTCCGGGCATTAAGGATCTACGTGGATCGTACCAGTGCCATCAGAAAGACAGATTCTCTTTTAATTCTCTACGGATTTCACAAGAGAGGATGGCCTGCTACTAAACAGACGCTAGCAAGATGGCTTTAAATGACTATTTCAGAAGCATATTCTCGAGCTGATCTCCCTGTTCCGGCTAATGTCTCTGCTCACTCTACACGTAAGATAGGTCCTTCATGGGCAGCACAACATGGTGCTTCAGCAGAACAGATATGTAAGGCAGCCACATGGTCTTCCATTAACACATTCATTAGACATTATACCTTGGATACTTTTGCCTTTCATGGTGCTGAATTCGGACGTAAGGTTCTCCTGTCCAATCAGGAGCGTCCCCACCACTAAAAATTGCTTTGGGAAATCCCATTGTTATCCTGTGGACCCAGCCGGAGAAATATACGTTATGGTAAGAACTTACCGTTGATAACTGTATTGCTCCTATGTCCACAGGAATCCCACCCTGACTCACCTGATTTGGGGATCTTTCTACTCATTAAACCTCTTCCTTCTTGTAAGGAAGGGTGTGCATGTGTGCTCTTCTCGCCTGAATACATGATGCTCCTGCCTATTTGCTTTGGAATCCAACTAATTCGCCTGAGCCAGTGGGCAGGAATATATGGATGGGCCCGTTGCTTCCTGGGATGACTGAAAGCTTGTGATCATATCCCATTGTTATCCTGTGGACATAGTAGAAATACCGTTTATCAACTGTAAGTTCTTACCATAAGAGTATTTCCTACTCTTGAAGTATGTCTGTCTCCTCGGGCACAGTTTCTAGACTGAGTCTGGTAGGAGGGGCATAGAGGGAGGAGTCAGCCCACACTATTAAACTCTTCAAGTGCCTATGGCTCCCAAAGGACACTGGCGCTCTTTCCCCTACAGAATCCTCTTCAAACTCCTCATTGTCATGTGCATTGTCATGTCTCCAACTCCCACTGCTCCTACATATCCAACCTCCTCTCCATACACCCTCCCTCCTTCCCCCTGCCAGTTGACTAATGACTGACAACATTCTCCCCTCTGGCGACCACATCTTACTCCAGAATCCAAAATTTCTCCCGTGCTGCCCCCCCACCATTGGCATTGTCTTCTTCTTTCAATCAGACTGTCCCCCAGCATGCACTGCTTCAAGCAGGTGCTGCAAACCTGCCTGTTCATAAAAGCTTATCTGCCAGCCACTTAACCATGTCACCCTCCAATTATCCCACTCCTGCTTCCTGATCTTTGCTCCCTTTACATTGGCTCATTCCTTATGTCTTCCCTTTAGACGGTAAGATCCAGGGCCCTCCTCCCTCCTGCTCTCATTACCTACATCTCTTGCATATCAGCTACACTATACACCTGCTCTTTAGACTGTCTGCACACGGACTCCACTCCTTCTTTGTCTTGACGTCCTAGACTCGTTATCTGTGGCCACGCTAACAGGCACAGATTTCAGCTCACACTGTATCTTTCCATTGCACTCTGTATTGAGAGTTGTGCTATTTGTCACTTGTCAACTATTGCACTGTACTGTTTCTCATACGTCCTAGAGGATGCTGGGGTCCACTTCATGACCATGCGGCATAGACGGTTCCGCAGGAGCAATGGGCACTCTTAAGACTTTTCAGTGGGTGTGAACTGGCTCCTCCCTCTATGCCTCTCCTCCAGACCTCAGTTTTAGAAATGTGCCCAGGCAGACTGGATGCACTCTGAGGAGCTCTACTGAGTTTCTCTGAAAGAGTTACAACAAGAAGCTTCAGAAGTGTTGTTCCAGATCGAGAGACCCTCAAGCAATAGCAGTGGATGCACTAGTGGCCGGTCGGTATATGTCTTCCCTCCACTTCCGCTGATCCCAGAAGTGCTCAGGATCACAAGAACAACAAGAGTTCGAGCAATCTTCATTGCCCCAGACTGGCCAAGGAGGGCTTGGTATCCAGATCTTCAGGAGTTGCTCATAGAAGATCTTCGGCCTCTTCCTCTTCATGAGGACCTGCTGCAGCAGGGGCCATGCGTGTATCAAGACTTACCACGGCCACGTTTGACGGCATGGCTTTTGAGCGCCGGATCCTAGCCCAAAAGGGTATTCCCAAGGAAGTCATACCCACCTTTATTCAGGCCAGGAAAGGAGTAACGTCGAAACATTACCACCGTATTTGGAGAAAATATGTGTCTTGGTGTGAATCCAAGAAGGCTCCTGCGGAAGAGTTTCAGTTGGGACGTTTTCTCCATTTTCTTCAGGCTGGTGTGGAGGTGGGCCTCCGATTGGGATCAATCAAGGTCCAGATTTTGGCCTTGTCCGTGTTCTTCCAGAAACAATTGGCCTCTCTTCCAGAGGTCCAGACCTTCATGAAAGGGGTTCTGCACATCCAGCCTCCATTTGTACCTCCGGTGGCAACATGGGACCTTAATGTGTTGTTGCAGTTCCTTCAGTCGGATTGGTTTGAGCCTCTACAAAAGATACAGTTGAAGTTTCTCACTTGGAAAGTGGTCATGCTTTTGGCTTTGGCATCCGCACGGCGGGTGTTTGAATTGGGGGCCTTGTCCCACAAGAGCCCTTACCTGATCTTCCATGAAGATAGGGCAGAGCTGCGAACTCGTCAACATTTTCTTCCAAAGGTGGTTTCATCTTTCCACATAAACCAACCTATTGTGGTGCCAGTAGTTACTGACACGTTCACTGAGTCAAAGTCTCTAGATGTGGTTAGAGCTTTGAAGTTTTATGTCGCTAGAACATCTGGAATACGGAAAACAGAGTCCTTGTTTGTCCTGTATGCTCCCAACAAGATTGGGTGTCCTGCTTCCCAGCAGACTATTGCGCGTTGGATCAGAGGTACAATTCAGCACGCTCATACTACGGCTGGATTGCCATTACCGACGTCGGTGAAGGCCCACTCCACTAGGAGGGTGGGCTCATCCTGGGCGGCTGCCCGGGGGGTCTCGGCATTGCAACTTTGCCGAAACAGCTACTTGGTCGGGGTCAAACACATTTGCAAAAATCTACTGGTTTGACACCATGGCCGAAGAAGAGACCTCAAGTTCGGTCAATTGGTGCTGCAGGGTCATCCGCACTCTCCCGCCCGTACTGGAGCTTTGGTATAAACCCCATGGTCATGAAGTGGACCCCAGCATCCTCTAGGATGTATGAGAAAACAGGATTTTAATACCTACCGGTAAATCCTTTTCTCCTAGTCCGTAGAGGATGCTGGGCGCCCATCCCAGTGCGTACTTGACCTGCAGTTTAGTTATTAGAGGTACACAAGTTGTGTTATCTTAGTTTCAGCTTGTTGCTGCAATTAGTTCATGCCTGTTGGCGTGTGATATGTTGAATGCTATGTGTGCGGCATGGTTGGAGTGTGAGTTGGTAGGTATCTCACCACTAGTATTAAAGTAAATCCTTTCATCGACATGTCCGTCTCCCTCGGCACAGTTCCTATAACTGAGGCCTGGAGGAGGGGCATAGAGAGAGGAGCCAGTTCATACCCATTGAAAAGTCTTAAGAGTGCCCATGGCTCCAGCGGAACCGTCTATACCCCATGGTCATGAAGTGGACCCCGGCATCCTCTACGGAGAAAAGGATTTACCGGTAGGTATTAAAATCCTATTTTTACGCTCTGTTCGGCGCTGTGGTCCACTTGTGGCTCCCTAGAAATTAAGTTTCACAGTGGTAGTAACAGTAACAAAGTAAAAGTAGGTGATGCTTCATTTTGTGTTTTATCATTATTACTTTCCACTCTCTCAGCTATTACAGACACTGGTCCATGGGGACATGTCCGTTGCAGACGCCCTTGTATCTGACCATCCGCATAGCGATGGAGATATCTTCCTCTCCGATAACGAGAGCATGGAAGACGATGAAATATCGCTCGCCAGTGACCTGGATGAGGAGGACATGTATGAACTGAGAGAACAGGAAAAGAAGTTGCAGCGTAAAAGGCAAGCTGGGCCGATATCTTTATCTCCTGTTTCTCTTGACACTTCTTATCCAGGGTGAGGTATATGAAAGATTGGAGAGAGATAAAGTACAAAACAGCTCCTATCCTTTTTCAAAATGGCCGGTAACATAACAGAAGCTGATTGGTTGGTTCTTTATCTCTCCAAGATTTAATACATGGTCCCCCAAAGTCTTTAAAAATGATCATGTCTCTCTCTCTTTCTCTCTCTCTCTCTCCAGGGATCCAGTATCTGTTCCGAGCGCACCCACTGATGAGGAGGTGTCCAACCCTCTGCTATTAACCCTGGAAGAAAAATCAGAGCGTGAACAAATAGATAAGAATCTGTGGTTTGGAAAGGTAAGTCCAATGATACATGTCTGCTTGTGTGCTGCCTTATGCATACCTGTAGCTGTTTGTTACGCTGTCAGTGGTGTGACAGACAGCAGAGAGTAATTCATCGTACCACTCTGTAAATATCTCATTTTGGGGTTGCAAGATGAAGCAAATAAATTCTAAAAGAATAGTCTCCAACAGGGCCACAGTCACTAACCAGCACTATAATATTATCAAGTAAACTACTTTCAAATGGACTTTAGATTTATTGGGGGCAATTAATTTCAGCATGAGTTTGGTAAGGGATGAGTGCCTGGAGCTAATCGGTTGCCCTGCATTGAAGTCAGGAGATGTAGTTCACCGCGTCTAATTCCTGCGGCTTAGTCATAGAAAACTCACACGGTAACACAGCGACTAGCTCTAAAGAACTAGTTAAGTTGGATTTCTGCTGCGGGGTACACTGGGCTCCACAAGGAGTAACATCGGGGTGTAGAGTAGGATCTTGATCCGAGGCACCAACAGGCTCAAAGCTTTTACTGTTCCCAAAATGCATAGCGCCACCTCCTCTATAACCCCGCCTCCATGCACAGGAGCTCAGTTTTGTTTGTAGTTGGTGCCTTGCAAGTCATCAGGCAGTCAACAGGGGGGCTGCTCCTGCAGCCCTAAGAAAAGCTTATTTCAGAAGAAAAGAAAGACTTCAAGGTCTGCAGCAGTGACTAGATGTCAGAGGCATCCCCTGCTGCAGCTCCATCACCCCCTAGTTGCGCTGTATACTCCCGTGCCCTGGTTGCCGGGTAATTACAGCGGAGGCTCCGGTGTTCTCAGTTAATCACACACTCATCGCTGTGCTCCGGCATCGCGTGGCCGCATACAAGGGGAGGTAAGGGGTCTCTTGGCCCGCTGTAATCGCGATCCGGCACGACCGGTGGGAGGCGGGCTGCGCGCGCTGGCGTGGACACTGTAAGGAGCAGACGCTCCACTAGCCACCAGGACACTGGGTACAGGTTGGTTTTCTTCAAAAAACATTTGTTTACAGCCTGCAGCGCCTGGTGGGGAAGCCAGCAAGGGGGATAAGGCTTTCACCTGTAGTTCCTCCCCCAGCCCCGGGCGCCATTTAGGCAAATGTTCCCGCCCTGGAGCTGCATATCTCTCTCCCTCACTCCTTGTCAGCCACCATTTCACGGAGCTGCGCTGTTCCTGGGACTGCTGGGGCAAATCCTCCTCTGTAAAGCCGCCTGCACCTCAGCGCTGTGCATTTTACAGGACACTTAAGTATTCTACCTGTCAATGGACAGTGTTGGTTAAGAAAAAGTGCATACAGTCAGGGTTGGGCAGTACACATACCCTGTGATATACATCCAGTTTTTACTGTGTTTTGCTATATCTACTGTTCTCTCTCTCTCTCTCTCTCTCTCTCTCTCTCTCTCTCTCTCTATATATATATCTATATATATCTATCTATATATCTAGACGTAAGCAGCTGCCTAGAGGGTTTCGAATAGCCAACATTCCTACATTAGGAAGAAATAACCCCACATTCTGTAGTAGATGGTGTGGGGTGCTCAATAAATGTTCACTTGATCTTATGGCAATCGTTATCGAGGAGGTAGGTCTAGAACTCAAAAAGATCAAGATTGATATTGAGACCACTAATATTACAGCGCTTACCCACGGAGACGCAGAACCCAGCCATTTCCTAAGGAATTTGGGTCCTCTGTTTCCACCTCTGATGCGGAATATACCGAAGGGCCCGCAGATTCAGCTAATTTTTTAGAGGCCGGACCCGACAATACCACTGGACCCGGCAAATACCTCAGAAGCGGCACCGACCGCACACGAGGAGGGGTGGTGGTCAAGCGAAGAGGCCGACAGAAACGCAAGTGAACACCGTTTTCAATTTGTCTAGCAAACAACTTAATGAGGCTGAAATCAAACTTTTATCTCGAGGGTTAACCTTTGTTCCAGTATGTAAAACGCAACCATTCCACAAACTAGTTGACCAATATAAATTTGGGAGGTCCATGCGGCTTCGAGAATACTTTGCTGATAAATCAACAGCCGGGGAGAAGTCTAGATTCCGAGGGAAATCCAACTTTGAACCCCCATCCTCTAATTCGAGCATTAAAACATTCTTAAGACTAGTCCAATATGATATTGAGAAAGACAAAGCACCTAAGGTGTATGACAACTTGACCCCTCCTGAACGGCTGGCCCTCAAAGCACTTAAAGACAACCCCCTTATAGTTATCCGCCCAGCAGATAAAGGAGGAGCGGTCGTAGTCCAAGATTGGGCTGACTACGACCAAGAGATTTCACGCCAATTAGCTGACCTTAAAACATACAGGCCACTCGACTGCAACCCTATGGCTAAAATTAAGAACAAGATTGATTCCATTATCAAATTCGGTCATGAGCAGGGGTGGATCAGTGATGATCTTAAAAATTTTCTGAAGGTTGACTACCCTAACTGCCCGATATTATACACACTCCCGAAAGTACATAAAACTTTGGTCCATCCTCCCGGGAGGCCGATAATAGCAGCTGAGGGCTCACTATTGCAACCACTGGCTATCCTAGTGGATAGTATTTTACAACCACTTGTATTAAAAACTGGTAGCTATTTAAAGGACACCGGTGACTTTCTGACCCAGTTACATGAGATTAAGATCGAAGATGAAAATTTGTATTTGGCAACCCTTGATGTATGTTCTTTATATACAGTGATTCCGCACCAGTCAGGGCTTGACACTTAAGAAAAGTTTGTTGGGAGTTACAAACCTTGAATTTCCTATTGAATTCATATTAGAACTTACTGAATTAGTACTAACCCAAAACCACTTTCTGTACAAAGATAAGTACTTTATGCAAACCGCGGGTACTGCGATGGGGTCCAATTTGGCCCCGGCTTACGCCAATCTCTTTATGGCAGACTATGAAAACACATATTTATTACCTATTTATGGCCAAAAGATTGTTTTCTATAGTAGATTTATAGACGATATATTCCTACTATGGCGAGGCACTGAACTCGAATTTAACACCATGGTCAATGATTTAAATACACTAGAAAGCCCCATTCGTCTGACCCACACAATTTCAGCTACTGAAATCAATTTTCTTGACGTTACAGTTATTAGAACAGATGTTGGCTTTATTTCTACCGTATTCCGTAAACCCACGGATCGCACCCTGTTACAGGCAGATAGTTTTCATCCGCCTGCATTAAAAGAAAGTCTACCTATTTCACAATATCTAAGAATCATGCGTATTAACTCTGAACCTAACCGTAGACCTATACAATGTTCAGAGGTCACCTCTAGATTTTTAAGTCGAGGGTACTCACCTAGAACATTAGCTAAATGCTTCAATAGAGCGACGCAGATCTTCTTGGGTAATCAGAGTAAGTCTAACAAAAGTGTGGACCGCATGATTTTTCCCACACAGTTTGACAATACGACCACCATTCGGAAATCATTACGAAAACATTGGCCGATTGTAGCCTCTGATGCTGGGCTTCAGTTTTCTAAAATGAAAACACCAATGGTGGCCTATCGTAGAGGCGCTAATCTTAGACAACTATTGATGCGCCCCACCATGTTCCCTAAAAAAGAATTGACTCCATTTCAAGTGATGCAATCAAAACCAGGCAGCTACTCGTGTGGTAGTTGCACCACATGTAGGTCAATGTTGACCGGTCCCATTTTTTACCACCCACATTCTGGCAAGGTGATCAAGCTAAGATACCATTTGCATTGTCGACTAGACCATGTAATTTATATCCTTAAATGTCCGTGTGGACTTATTTATGTTGGTCTGACGACACGACCATTTCGGGACCGGATGGCCAATCACCGATCCTCTATTCACGCTGCATTAACCACAGGCAAAACTGATAAACCGGTAGCCAGGCATTTTTTGGCTGCAAAACACCAAGTCGCCAGTTTGAAATGCAAATTAATAGATTGGATTCCTCCATGCCCGACTGGTGGCGACCGTTCCCTGCTGTTGAAGAGACGCGAAAGTTATTGGATACACCGGTTGGACACGGTCGCACCCAGAGGGCTTAACGAATCCAATCCATTTAATGTTTTTTCTTTATCATCCACTAGGGGTCACTGGAGTACTCTTGGGATATGGACGGGCTTCCGTAGGAACAGCACTGAATATTTAAATTTAGAACACTCCACCCCTCCATATCCCCGAGTACCTCTCAGTGTTTTTTCTGTGCTCGAAGTAGTAACAGCTATGTGGCTCAGGTCACAATTACTTTGAAGAATTTTATTTTTATTTTTATATTTTTCTATACACCCCTTTCCCCCTTCCAAAAGGCAGGGTCAGGGATAGTACAGCTGCTGATAGCAGCAGGGGCGTGTCGGGCCTCTCTGAAAGAGCTCCCTCACAGCCACACACAGCCTCCTGCACAGGCTGGCCGGCGCTTGTTCAGAAGCCCCGTCGGAGCCTCCTCACAAGCTGCAGGATAAAGGTATGTGAACGGGGCGGTCAGCTCCCGCTGCCGCCCCGAGGTGTGGGGACATTGATAGCAACCGCCCGCTTAGACGCCCGCCGCTGCTCTCTCCACTTAGCCGCCCGCCGCTGCTCTCCCGCCGCTGCTATCCCCACTCAGCCGCCCTCCCCACATGGCGACGGCCTCAGGTGATCTTCCGCAACAACGGCTCCGGGCACCGCTGCTCTGCCGCTCACAGGGCACCGGCCGCCGCAGCTCTCCCGCTCACGGAGCAGGCCGCCGCCACTGCTCCGGGTCCCACCGCTGTTTGACGCGCTGCTCACCCGGGCTCACAGATCCGCTCGGCGATACCCGCTGGGGCCCCACACGCTGCGCTGCCGCTGCTCTGATCTGAAAGAGCATGCAGCCATTACCACAGGCGGAGGGGGGGGGCAATAAATAAGGGGGCAATAGAGCGGCATAAGAAATACTGCAGCACCAGCAGATGCTAGGCTGCAGGGATATTTGCAGGGTTATAATCAGTGAAAGTTTGTAACCAGCACTGTGATTATATGTATAAGCATGGCATGGGGGCCATTTTAACCATGCTTCCTGTGTCTTCCTGCTGTGATTCCAGAACGTTCCTGTCCTACATCTCTACTCCACCGGAGGCGCAGGGGTGTTAGTGGGAATTTGGGATCACATTTCATAGTACTGGCCACGTGTACTGCACTTGGCCAGATATATATATATATATATATATATATATATATATATATATATATATATATATACACAGAGACACCTTACTGCTATTTTGCTGAGTCGTGCAAGTGTCTGTTATTGTGTATTGTATTGTCTGTCGCCATAATGAGTAAGGCACCAGCAAAAACTAAAAAGCATAATTGCAAAGTCTGTAACAGTGTGTTACCGGATGGATCTACCACATGTACAGTATGTTTTGTGAATTCGGTTCAGAATACCATTTCTGCTCCTGTTTTACAACCAATGTCCTCACCGGACCCTCCGTGGGGTATGTTAGTAAATGTACTAGATAGGTTACAATCAGAATTGACCGCCGCTCGTCAGGAGCGGGAAACGGCAAGATCTGAGTCTAGGGTGAGACCGCCAGAACTACCGGAGGCGTCTCAGCCTTGCGTAAGGTCCAAATCCATTTTGGGTAAACGGGATAAATTTCATATGTCTTATGAATTTCCAGTGTCTGCTATGTTGCATTCTGACGATTCCATGCCAGAACAAGATGAGGGTGAGGAGGGCGAAGTGGAGTCAGATGGCGAGGATTTTAACAGTTCCGGCATTGATGATCTCATCAGAGCGGTACGTCAGTCTCTGAAGTTTACTGAAACTGAGGAGCCTCTCACAAATGATCAGGTCGTATTTACTAAACGACAAAAAACTCCAATAAGTTTTCCTGTGTCGGAATCTCTTAATCAGATGTTAGTAGAAACACGACAGAATCCAGATAAACGGTTTTCTATACCTCGCAGATTTAAGTCTAGTTACCCGTTTCCAGACTCGGTAACATGTACATGGGAGAATCCACCAATAGTTGATTCTTCAGTGTCAAAGCTTACCAAGAAATTAACCATACCAGTGCCAGCAGCTACTACGCTTAAAGACCCTTCAGATCGAAATAGATAGAAACTATGCTAAAATCCATGTATGTAGCAGCAGGTGTGATGCTAAGACCTGGATTGGTTGGCATTTGGGTCACTAAGGCACTCATAATATGGCTTACAGAACTCAAATCTGCTTTACATGACGAAAACCTGATAATTCTTGTAAATCAAATGATTGAGGCTGTAGAGTATCTCTGTACAGCGTCTACTGACGTCTGTCAGCTCACTTCTCGTATTTCATCGTCGCTAGTTACGACACGAAGAGCACTCTGGCTGCGTGCTTATCATGCGGAGGCAGAGGTCAAACGAGGTATAGAGGCGTTGCCTTATGATGGCAAGAAGTTGTTTGGTCCTGAATTGGACGCATGGATTGCTGAGGCTACGGGAGGTAAGTCTGTTTTCTTACCATTGCCTCCACCGGTATCAAGAAGAAGGTACGCTGGACCTTCGTTCAAATCCTTTAGACCTCAGCCCTTTCAAGGACGTGGCAGAGGATCAGCCACGCCTGCTAGACGTGGTCGCGGACGTGGTTTCCAACAAACCAACACAACTCGCCAGGACGCTAAGGTTACCCACAAGCCAGTGGCATGACGGGCTACCAGCCCATCTCGGTTCTCCGATTGTGGGAGCACGCCTTCAGACGTTCCATTTGGCGTGGTTCCACACATCCGCGGATGGGTGGATCCGCAATTTAGTGTTAAAAGGTTACAAAATAGAGTTCGACTGTCTTCCGCCTCTGCGGTTTTTCAAGACAGGATTGCCTCTGTCGGACGACAAGAGGAGGGTTCTGCAAATTGCCATTCAGTCTCTACTGGATTTGGCAGTTTTGATTCCGGTCCCTGTACACCAACAGGGTCAGGGTTATTATTCAAGTCTGTTTGTGGTACCGAAGCCGGATGGCTCAGTCAGACCAATATTGAACTTAAAGGGTCTCAATCAGTACGTAACTTACTACAGATTCAAAATGGAGTCTCTGCGTTCGGTGATTGCGGGTTTAGAGCCAAAGGAATTTATGATTGCGCTAGACCTCAAGGATGCGTTCTTACACATTCCAATTTGGCAACCTCATCAGAAATTCTTACGGTTTGCAATACGCCAGAACCATTACCAGTTTCAGGCACTACCGTTTGGCCTGTCATCAGCGCCTCGGGTATTCACCAAAGTGATGTCTGTGATGATAGCTCATCTCAGATCCCTGGGAGTGACAATAGTTCCGTATTTAGACGATCTGCTCATCAAAGCTCCGTCTCAACAGATGCTTCTCCAACATGCGCTGCTAACGTACGATGTACTGGTTCACCACGGTTGGATTGTCAACTTCAAGAAATCACATCTCATTCCGTCTCAACGCCTTCAATTCCTAGGTATGATTCTCGATACGGTCAATCAAAGAATTTACCTACCACAGCAGAAAGTACAAATTCTACGCCATCTAGTACAATTAGTGATCAAGCCACGCACAGTGTCTGTACACTTGTGCATTCGCCTCTTAGGCACAATGGTGGCATCTTTCGAAGCGCTTCAGTTCGGAAGATTTCACTCGCGTCCATTTCAACTGAATGTGCTCGCCCAGTGGTCGGGCTCGCATCTGCAGATTCACCACAGGGTGAGGTTGTCGCCAAGGGCAAGAGTATCTCTGCTCTGGTGGCTCAAGGAACACAATTTAACCGCAGGAAGACGGTTCGGAGGCTGGAATTGGATAATTCTAACTACGGACGCCAGTCTCAGAGGTTGGGGAGCGGTAATTCAAAATTGTCAGCTCCAGGGTCTCTGGGCGGATCACGAAAAATTGCTGTCTATAAATGTCCTGGAACTCCGCGCAATTTACAATGCGCTACGACAAGCAGTGCACATGCTTCGCTCTCAGCCTGTCCAAGTGCAGTCAGACAATGCGACGGCGGTCGCATACATCAACAAACAAGGAGGAACGAGAAGCCGCATGGCAATGCGGGAAGTAGCTCGTATCCTCAATTGGGCGGAATGCCACCAGGTGATATTGTCAGCGGTGTTCATTCCGGGAGTGGACAACTGGGAAGCGGATTATCTCAGTCGTCGGGATTTTCATCCAGGCGAATGGGCATTAAATCCAGAAGTGTTTCACATGTTGGTTCAGAGATGGGGTTATCCTCAGGTGGACCTGATGGCGTCTCGACACAATCACCAAACGTTCCAGTATGTGTCCAGAACAAGAGATCCAAAGGCAGTGGCGGTGGATGCTCTCACTGTCGCGTGGCCGTACAGTCTTGTGTATCTGTTTCCACCATTTCCGTTGCTCCCTCTGGTGCTAAAACGGATCAAAAGAGAGTCTGTCACAGTCATACTAGTGGCGCCTCATTGGCCTCGGAGAGCTTGGTTCTCGGATCTCCGAGGACTACTCGCAGACGATCCTTGGCCGCTCCCACTGCGTCCAGACCTGTTACAACAGGGTCCGTTCCTTTACCCCGATTTAGCGCGGCTGCGTTTGACGGGGTGGCTGTTGAGACCGCCCTCTTAAGAAGAGAGGGCATTCCAGATTCGGTTATACCAACCATGTTACGAGCTAGGAAGCCGGTTACGGCAGCTCATTATTACAGAATATGGCGTGCCTATATAGGTTGGTGTGAAGCTCGGAAGTTTCCGACATCATCTTTCAAGTTATCCCGCCTTTTGTTATTTCTACAAACAGGGTTAGATGGAGGACTGCGTTTATCTACACTAAAGGTGCAGGTATCTGCTTTGTCAATTTACTTTCAAAGACGATTGGCTCTATTGCCGTCTATACGCACTTTTCTCCAAGGTGTCCTCAGAGTACAGCCTCCATTCATTCCACCTACAGCGCCATGGGACTTGAATCTGGTTTTAGAGTTCTTACAGTCTTCATATTTTGAACCCTTACAGCAAGTGGATATAAAGTTTCTCACTTGGAAAACAATTTTTCTTCTAGCCTTAGCTTCGGCAAGGCGTGTTTCGGATTTGGGTGCCTTGTCATGCAAGTCACCATATTTGGTGTTTCATGATGACGGAGCGGAACTTCGGACGAATCCCGCTTTCTTACCAAAGGTAGTGTCATCTTTTCACATCAATCAACCAATAGTAGTTCCTGTGTTGACAGCACATTCTGGAACTCTGGATGTGGTACGCGCATTACGCGTTTATGTATCCCGAACGTCTTCAGTTCGTAAGACGGATACGTTGTTTGTTCTCTATGATGCTGCCAAGATGGGTTGGCCAGCGTCTAAACAAACCTTATCCAGATGGATAAAACTGACCATACGTCAGGCTTACCTTCATGCTAGGTTACAACCGCCTACGTCAGTAACCGCTCATTCCACACGTTCTGTGGGAACTTCATGGGCAGCTGGTCGGGGAGCTTCTACGACGCAGCTTTGCCGTGCGGCTACATGGTCTTCAGTGCACACGTTTGTGCGCTTTTACAAGTTTGATACGTTTGCGGCATCAGCATCTAGCTTTGGCCGCCTAGTGTCACAAGTGCCAAACAGCTCTCCCGCCCACGGGGGAAGCTTTGGTACGTCCCAAGAGTACTCCAGTGACCCCTAGTGGATGAAAAAGAAAATAGGATTTTGGTACTTACCAGGTAAATCCTTTTCTTTGAATCCATAGGGGGCACTGGACGCCCACCCAGAGCAGTTTTACCTAGTTGTGGTGAGTTCTGAGGATCTTATGGTAACACACTTTCACCGACTGGTTCAAATTACAAGTTACAACGTTATGTGTCAACTTCGTTATTGTCCGTTATGTTATATGTAATACTCCATTGTCAACCTCTCTATAGTTCCTGTTCGGCTCAGTAAAAAACACTGAGAGGTACTCGGGGATATGGAGGGGTGGAGTGTTCTAAATTTAAATATTCAGTGCTGTTCCTACGGAAGCCCGTCCATATCCCAAGAGTACTCCAGTGCCCCCTATGGATTCAAAGAAAAGGATTTACCTGGTAAGTACCAAAATCCTATTTTTGTAATGATTCTCTTTCGGGACAATTAATCGCCCATAAAGCGACAGTTGACACTGGGCTAGCACTTAGAACAGAGTGTATATCTCCCAGTTAAAGTTATGCAGTATGTATATCTTTAAGTTAAGGTGATGTATCATATTAACAGATGAAGTTATTTAAAATGTGAACCAATTTCATGTCTATGATGTTATGTAATATATGAATTAAGTGCATTCATATGTGGCCCAGTTACATAAGGTACCAGCAGTCCCGATAATATACTAGAAATAGTCCTATATTGTGCGCTTTGTCTGTATGGACTCCCTCCCAGGCCTAGGCGTCTGATTATGGTTAATCCCTCATCTTGTCAAGTTGTCATACTATACCATTGAAGATTTTATTTACCTATTCTTTTCAGTGAATGTATATTAGCTACGCTATATAATCGAATATTTTCTTCAGTGAATGTATATTAGCCATGCTTTCCCCTATGTGGACACATTAGTACACTTTATTTCATCTAGGATTCCCCCCCTAAAAACATATTTAGAATGTTTGTCTTTTATGGCACTGGCTACCCATGTACAGCCTTTTTGAGTAATATGGATGGTGGAACCTTGATTTAAGTTCACCTGCTGAGCAGCCTGATATGCACAGTTTATCGGGAACACACCCGTGTCATTTCCGGTTGGGTGGAACGCATTTCCGGTAGATGGAACGCAAGCCACCCGTGTCCGGGTAATACAGTACCCGAGACACGGTGGGCTGTTCAGTAAGCGCGGCACAAGGTGGCTCGGTTTTGCGGGCTGCAGGTGTGCCACCGTGTAGGGCGGCGCTGGGTGCGCTGGGGAGCCTGCATAGTGGCCCGCGTATCGCGGGTTGTTTTTGCCGGTTGCACACGGCACTTCCGGCCCGGGATACTTAAATAGCAGTCCCAGTGCTGTCAATTGGCATACAGCACAGGGACGACCTGCTCCTCCTCACATTATTGTAAGTGCTAAAACACTTTGTACTCCTTATGTGTAATTGAGCATTGATTTGGGTTGTCTCTAGATGCATATTTGTTGTTGTTTATACAGCACGTCCCGTTCCTTCGTGGCCCTGTAGCTGCATCATGGTAGCAGTATCTGTGTGATCAGGTATGTCTTGATTGATACGCTATGAGTATTGGAGAGTGATCTATATAGATTGCTATTATAACTTATCGTTGTACTTATTTATAGATTTATATCAAGCATTGTCTGTATCCTTGGCCCTCATGGTGGTGTCCAGATGTGCTATTCTCTTGTGCTATATTAATATGATGATGAATTGATCCTAGGTGAGCCTTATATACTATAGGGTGTATTGGTGGTAACTCTAAAGGTGGAGGTGGTATATTCACCCATTATAGTATTCGTTGTCACACATACCCTAGTTTGGTGTAGGGGTGAGCTGATATGGTTCATTATAGGAGTTGACTAGATGTTACTTGGCCTGGGAGGCCCAGTTCCCTGTATATGTGAATTTGTTCTCTGTTTTTTATTTTTAGATACACCACAAATTATCTGATGAACGATGTTAAAATAAATGTGTTATTGGTCTTGAGAAAGGTTCGTTAAACGGACCGAAACGTCGACATACAAGGCTTTTTGACCTTCTCAATAAAAGTCTTTTTTATGAACGGACTATATTCATTCAAGCGAGAGTGCACCTTCCACTGTGTGGAAATATTGCTATATATATCTATATCTATATATCTATATATCTATATATATCTATATATATATCTATATATCTATATATATATATCTATATATATATATATATATATATATATATATATATATATATAGCTCTGTTGAGTATTACTTTGTATTACTAGTCCAGTGCAGTATTATTGTAATATACGGTAACTTCTGCATTGTACGTTGTGACTTTCTGTGTGTGTATGTAGCTGCTGAGTGTCTGCCATTTTGTGTATGTCACTCAGCCTGCTACCCCTATGTTCTGTAACCAGAGGGGGCTCAGTGCGTCAGGTTTATTAGTAGATATATTGGTGTTTCACAAAATATACCTACTGTGTATTTTTCTCTGTGATTTCTAGTCCCCATAAATCTCTTGGATTCCCGGTGTATGTTGATACACTATACTGGGAGTTCTTGCTAGACATAGTGCTGCTAATATTGTACTAGGTTGCCCGATATTGAGCTTATTATTATGTCTACTACAAGGGGCAATGGGGCTGGGGCTCATCCCACATTGGGTGGAGGTGACGCTGCAGACGCATTTGAGGAAAACACGGCAGCAGTGAGTTCAGGTTCTGGGGGTACTTTGCCCCCCCCCCCCTCCCCAGTGGGTTTGTAGCAACTGGGGTCCAAAATGACCCGACCTGGGCTACCTTAAATACGCTAGTAACTAAACTCCGTGTGGGACCTCCAATGCCAGTACAGCAGTTTATGTTCCCTGCAGTCAATCCGCCACGGGCAGATCAGATCTCTTCTCAGTTACAGCACTTGAACCAATCACTGACTAAAAAGAAGTCTAACTCTCGCCCACCTAAGGCTAAGACGTCTTCTAAACAGGCCGCTATTTCTTCACAATCCACCACTGTTCCAGACACCACCTCTGATGAGGATGGCGCATACACTGACCCCACAGACACTGACTCTGATGCTTCAGATGAGAAAGGACGGTCACAGGTGGATGTCCCTGATTTGATTGAGGCTATCAAGCTGATTCTTCAAGTTTCTGAAGAACCAGAGCCTGAGGCTGTGTCTAAAAATCCGGACAAATTTAAACGTAAGAAAGTGGTTAAACAAGTTTTACCTCATTGTCAGCACCTGGCTGACATACATCAGGAATCCTGGGAAAATCCAGGAACAAAGTTCACGCCACACAAGAAAATGTTTGCTCGCTATCCTCTCCCTGCGGAGCGAAGTAAAAATTGGGAAACTCCTCAGTCTGTAGATTCCCAGGTGGCAAGATTGGTAGTTTCCTCAGCTCTGCCAGTAACTACCGTCACCTCTCTGAAGGAACAGACAGGTTGACGTGAGTAGGTTTGTTTAAAGGCAATTTACACCCTAACAGGGGCTGTGCATAGGGCAACCATTGCAGCGACATGGGCTGCTGAAGCTGTTGAAGCATGGGCTCAGAAGTTGGAGGCGGAGCTACCTTCCAATGCTTCTGATCATGCTAGACAATGTCTCGCATATATTACCACAGCTTCTCATTATCTTAAGGAGGCAACTTCTGATGCCGGGGTGCTGGCGGCCAAGGCTGCTACTACGTCCATTTTAGCTCGATGTATCCTTTGGTTGGATCCTGGTCTGTGGATCTGGATTCTAAGAAAACCCTGGAGGTGCTCCCTTTTAAAGGAGACATTCTTTTCGTGGAGGACCTCAATAAGATTGTGGCTGACTTGACATCTGCTAAAACAGCTTGCTTACAGAGTACGGCGCCGAAGGCTAAAAGTACTTTCTCTCGCTCCTTTAGTCCTCCGGCAAAGGCAAAAGGTCAGGTGTACCCGAAACAAGCTCGTACTTCCAAACCTGCTAACCCCAGACCCGTCAGCCGGCTTCCAAAACAGACAAGCCTGCCGCATCACGGGGATCGCCTAACTCTGGGGGATCCCAGGGTGGGGGGCCGACTTCTAGGGTTTGCCCAGTACGGGAAGTCGTCACTCGAGGTTACGCCGTATCCTTCAAGAAACGTTCCCCTCATCGATTTTGCCTGACAGACATCCCTCTGGATCTGGTGAAGGCAAAAACTCTTCATTCGGTGGTACAGTCCCTCCTGGACACAGGAGTGATAGTACAGGTGCCTCTGGCTCAGAGAGGCAATGGATATTGTTCACCGCTGTTTCTGCTGCGGGGTACGCTGGGCTCCACAAGGAATTACATCGGGGTGTAGAGTAGGATCTTAATCCGAGGCACCAACAGGCTCAAAGCTTTTGACGGTTCCCAAGATGCACAGCGCCGCCTCCTCTATAACCCCACCTCCATTGCAGTGAGCTCAGTTTGTAAGTTGGTGCCATGCAGTATGCATGCACTTAACAGGAGGTTGCCCTAAGCAGCCTTTTCAGAGCTTCGTTTTACAGACTGAAAACAGAGAAAATGTAAAGAAGACTTCCAGGGCTGCTGCAGGCACAGTCTGATGGACTTTCCTGCGTGCCGCTCCATCACCCCTAGCGGTGCTGTATACTCCCGCGCCGCGGTTGCCGGGTTACTACAGCGGAGGTGCCGGCTACTTCCATCCTAACGTGAGTCACACACACGCCGCCGTCTCCCGGATCGCGGGGCCGCAGACAAAGGTGGAGGTAAGGGGCTTCTGTGCTGCACTTTACCGCTGACCAGCGCGGCTGTAGGAGGCGGGCCGCGCGCACGCTGGCGTGTACACGGATTACTGGGCTGATGTTCCACTAGCCACCAGGGTAATATTATGGGCACAGGTCAAGGGGGATGTTGTACCAAATTCCCCCCGCTTTAACTTTACTGCCCGCACACCCGGTGGGGATACCAGCAGGTGGAGTAGGTCGGACCTGAGGCCCCTACCCCCAGCCCCAGGGCGCCATTTCAGCAATGTTCCCGCCCTGGAGCTGCTTCCCTCTCCCTTATTCCCAGTCAGCAGCCATTACAGATAGAGCCTTGCTGTTTCCTGGGATTGCAAATCCTCCTCTGTGGAACTGCCAGTGCTGTGCTTCCTACAGGACACTTGAGTATTGAGTATCTACCTGTCACTGGGACAGTGTTAGTTAAGAGAGTGCATACTTTCAGGGTTGTGTGGTACAAACACCCTGTGATATACATCCAGTGCTTACTGTGTTTGTTATATCTATAGTTATCACATATAGCCATACTGAGTATTACTTTGTATTGCTAGTCCAGTGCAGTTTATGGTACATAATCTCTGCATGGTACGCTTGTGACTATATATGTGTGTGTGTGTGCATGTAGCTGCTGCGTGGTTGCCTTATTGCAGGGTATTTCACTCAGCGTGCTATTCCTATATTGCTATACCTGAGGGGGTTAAGTGTTTCAAGTTTTTCTCTGCAAATAATATAGGATTGTTTCAGAAGATATACTAATGGGGTATTTTTACTTGTGATTTAAAGTCGCCATATATATATATCTATATCTATTGAACTTTAGGTCTGTGCCTTCTTTGGCTCATTCTCTTGAGCCTTTTCGTTAGGTATAGTGCTGCTAGACTTTGTACCGGGTTGCCCATTACTGTGCACATAGTTATGTCTGCTACACGTGGCAACGACGTTGGGGTCTCTCCCACACTGCGTGGTTGTGAGGCCACGGACGTACTGGAGGATAATTTAGCAGCTGAGAGTTCAGGGGGTTCCTTGCCCCAAGCGCTACAGACCCACTGGGGGGTATCACAAGACCCACCTTGGGCTACATTCTCCACATTGTTAAACACGCTTGTGACTAAATTGACGCCCCCTGTGGGACCACCTGTGCCACTACCATAGTTTATGGTCCCCGCTGTGAACCCGCCATGGGGATCCGCTTTCCACTCATTTACAGCATTTGAACCGATCCATGTCTAAATCTAAGGGTCACTCTCGCCCACATAAGATTAAGTCGTCTTCTAGATGTCTCGGATTTGATTGAGGCGATACGGCTCATTCTTCAAGTGTCTGACGATTCTGAGCCTGAAACCGTCTCTAAGAAACTGGATAGGTTTAAGTGTAAGAAGGTGGTTAAACAAGTTTTACCCTATTCTAAACACCTGATTGACAGTAATCATGGGAAAATCTGGGAACTAAATTTACACCGAATAATAGACTGTTGCCTCGCTATCCTCTCTCTGCAGAGGTGTGTAAAAATTGGGAAACTCCTCCGCCTGTAAATTTTCATGTGACGCGTATGGCTGTTTCCTCTGCTCTGCCAGTAACTACCGTCACCTCTCTGAACGGATCGTCGTGTGGAGGGCTGTTTAAAAGCGATTTATACCCTTACGGGGGCTGTGCAAAGGGCAACTATTGCAGCAACTTAGGCTGCTGAAGCTGTTGAGACGTGGGCTCAGGAGCTCAAGGCGAAAATGCCATCCGATGCATCTGATCATGCTCGACAATGTCTCTCATATATTGCCACGGCTTCTCTGGACCTGTAGGAGCGGCCTCCAATGCCGGGGTGCTCGCGGCCAAGGCTGCTACTGCATCCATTTTGGCCAGACATATCCTTTGGTTGAGATCCTGGTCTGTGGATTTGGATTCCAAGAAAAGCCTGAAGGTGCTTCCTTTCAAGGGAGGCATTCTCTTTGGAGAAGACCTCAATAAGATTGTGGCTGATCTGGCTATGGCTAAAACAGCTTGCCTACCTAGTATGGCTCCTTCAACACAGAAGGCTAAAAAGTACTTTCCCTCTGCCCTTTTGTACTCCAGGTAAAGCAAAATATCAGGCGTACCCAAAGCAAACTCGTGCTTCCAGGCCTGCCAAACCCAGACCGAAGCGTGCCTGGGCAGCCCGTCAGCCAGCTTCCAAAACTGACAAGCCTGCCACATGACGGGGCGCGCCTCCCTCTGGGGGATCCCAGGGTGGGGGGCCGACTTCTAGGTTTTACCCAGGAATGGTTAAAGACCACTTCAGATACCTGGGTGAGGGAAGTCGTTGCTCGAGGTTACGCCATACCCTTCAAGAATCGTCCCCCTCATCGATTTTGCCCTCTGGATCCGGCAAAAGCGAACACGTTGCACTCGGTGGTACATTCCCTCCTGTCCATAGGAGTGGTGGTACAGGTGCCTCTGACTCAGAGGGCCACGAGGTTCTATTCACCGCTGTTTCTATTCCCGAAACTGAACGAATCCTCGCGGCCCATTCTCAATCTGAAGTCCTTAAACAAGCATGTGCGGATCTCCATGTTTCGTATGGAAACGCTGTGCTCTATTATTCTGGCCATGGAGCCTGGGGACTATATGGTCTCCCTGGACATACAGGATGCCTACCTACATATTCCTATTGAGGTATCTCATCAGCAGTACCTGCGGTTTGCGGAGGGCAACCTTCATTACCAATTTCAGGCGTTACCCTTTGGTTTGACAACGGCTCCGCGAGTTTTCACCAAAGTAATGGTGGTCATGACAGCTACACTCCGCCGTCAAGTGGTCAGGATACTACTGATAATGCTGATTTATCCTTAGGAATGAAAGCTATACCTTAAAACACACCTTAAATACACTTTACCATGGAGCCGCTGCGGCCGCTGAACTTAATACACACTCTACGTACTTTGTACGCTATTAGCGTACAAAGTCCCGTTCTGTGTACGGACTTAGCGTACAAACGCTGCGCTGACGGTACAAAGTACTCACAGCGCGTACACACCCAGAGATACTTTAAACCTTTTACAGCAATGCAATGCAATGATAATTCACTTTAAACCTTAGCAGGACAATGAAGACACGACACCAATTGTGATTTTACCGCTGGGTTCCGACACCACAGTGGATTATTGCTGAAAGGGGGTTACAATACAAATAATACAATACAATATAACAGAGTAAATGGCTACATTCAATGGTACATACGTGAGTGGACAAGCTTGCACAACCCGGCCGGTCCTCGGTCATCTGATAGATAACTTTGTGAGTCTTGTGTCTGACCAGGCCTGCAGCAGCTCTCTTTATACAATTCTTCCAAAAAGCCATACAATAGATACTGTAATCTCTTTGTCCATTGGACACAGGAATGCACATTTGCAGTACAGGAGAGGTCATAGGTCGGTTTGAATAGGTAGGCGATGTCTTTCCCAACTGCTCTTGTGGGTGGTCTCCTCTGGAGTCCCGCCGCATACATAATGTACAGTAAATACAGTTTATATCTATATTCTGCTCCTGCACATAACTATCCGCAGGAACATGCGATCTTTCTCAAACCAACACCGGAATGTTACCCTTAAAATACCCTTCAGCTGGATACCAAACACCACCTTATAACCTTGTTCTGTCCCCTCCTATTCTGTAAAGTTGAATCCCTTTGTTCTGAAACCATTTAAACTGTTGTTACTTGCTGCTGTGGTGGGGCTATGTGTACATTGTGCACTATATAGATTAAAATATGTAATGTGTTTTTGATAGCCTTCCGTGCGTTCACAAACTACTGTAAATACTCATACCACGCGCTAATACGCTGGACCGCGGGAGCGACCATACGCAAGTTGCGGATATGCGCGCGCACGCACGACAGAACAAGTGCACGCAGGGAGGCCATCTGTGTGTATTTTGTACGTGATGTGTGTACTGCAATATTTTCGACTTTGACACTACCATACCTAGATGATTTGTTGATCCTGGCGAGTTCCCCAGAAATTCTCCTGTGTCATCTCGATCTGACGATCCAGTGCATGGGCAGCCCACGGTTGTGGCTGATCAACTGGAAGAAATCCTCCCTGGTTCCGGCTCGGAGCATGGTACACCTGGGAGCATTGTTGGACACTCAAAACCAGCGGTTGTTCTTGTCTCAGGAGAAAGTCCTAAAACTTCAGGACAGGATCCGATGCTTCCTATCCCGTCCGGAAGTGTCGATCCATTCGGCGATGCAAGTGTTAGGTCTCATGGTGTCTGCTTTCGACATGGTGGAGTATGCTCAATTCCATTCTCGCCCTCTACAGAAGTTGATTCTGTCCAAGTGGGAAGGCCTGCCTCACCGGATCAGATCTCACATGATCTCCCTGTTTCCGGAGTTCCGCCTGTCACTGAGCTGGTGGCTGCAGGACCAACAATTGAGCAGGGGTCGTCCCTTCTGGATATTCAACTGGGTCCTGCTGACGATGGATGCCAGTCTGAGAGGATGGGGCGCAGTGTTGGAGCAACACTCTCTTCAGGGTCGGTGGACCAAGGAGGAGTCTGTACTCCCGATAAACATTCTGGAACTGTGGGCAGTGTTCAATGCGTTGACAATGGCCCAGCGTCTCATACAGAACATTCCTGTTCAAGTAGAATCGGACAATGCCACCACGGTATTCCGGGCGTTCTGAACTGGGAGGCGGACTATCTTAGTCGTCAGGACGTGCACAACGGAGAATGGAGCCTACATCCAGAGATGTTTCAACTTCTCGTGGACATGTGGGGCCTCCCAGATGTGGACCTTATGGCGTTTCGACTCAATTACAAAGTTCCGGTCTGCGGAGCAAGGACAAGGGATCCTCAAGCAGAGTTCGTGGATGCTCTGTCAATCCAGTAGAACTTTCGGCTGCCGTATGTGTTCCCCCCGGTGTCACTCCTGCCCAGAGTAATACGGAAGTACAAGGAGGAAACCTACTTCTAGTCGCTCCAGCGTGGCCCAGACGGCACTGGTTCTCCGATCTACAGGGCCTCTCGTTGGATCGTGCACTTCTACTTCCACAACGACCAGACCTCCTCGTTCAGGGTCCGTGTGTTTACCAGGATTTTTCTGAGACGGTCGTTCAAACTATGTTGAAGGTCCGTAAGCCGGCTTCTGCTCGGATATACCATAGGGTCTGGAATGCTTACTTTACTTGGTGTCTCTCTCACAATCATGACGTTTTCAAGTTTAGTACGGCCAAACTTTTGGCCTTTCTACAACAAGGCCTGGACTTGAGCCTGCGTCTGGCCTCCCTCAAGGTTCACATCTCTGCCTTGTCGGTTTGGTTTCAGAGAAAGATTGCTACCCTACCTACCATACATTAAAACAGGGTGTGTTGAGGATTCGGCCTCCTTGTGTGCCACCTGTGGCCCCTTGGGATCTGTTGGTGGTTTTGGAGGCCTTGCAAGAGTCTCCGTTTGAGCATCTTACCTCTGCTAACCTTAAGTTGCTTTCCCTAAAGGTGCTGTTTTTGCTGGCTATTGCTTCATCTAGAAGGGTCTCGGACTTGGGTGCCTTATCCTATAAGTCTCCCTATTTGATTTTTCACCGTGACTGGGCGGTGCTTCGAACACGCCCAGGTTATTTAACCAAGGTGGTTTCTTCCTTCCACCTTAACCATGAGATTGTGGTTCTGGCCTTTTAATTCTCCTGAGTTGTCTTCCAAAGAGCGTTCTTTGGATGTGGTACGGGCTCTCCGTATCTATGTGAAGAGAACTTCCTCTATTAGGAAATCCGATTCTCTCTTTGTGTTTGGTTTTCACAAACGTGGCTGGCCTGATTCCAAGCAGACCCTGGCCAGATGGATTAGAATGGTGATTGCACATGCTTATGTACAGGCTGGTCGTCTGGTTCCTGCTATCATCAAAGCCCATGCCACTCGGTCGGTTGGACCTTCTTGGGCGGCCCACCGTGGTGCGACCCTTGAACAATTGTGCAAGGCGGCGACGTAGTCCTCAGGGAACACGTTTATAAGGTTCTATGCCTTCGATACCGTTGCTTACCAGGATGCTTCTTTTGGACGCAGGGTTCTTGTGCCCGCTACTGTGCGTCCCCTCCCATGAGGAATTGCTTTGGCACATCCCCGATGTAATTCCTTGTCGAACCCAGTGTACCCTGCAACAGAAAACGAGATTTATGGTAAGAACTTACCATTGTTAAATCTCTTTCTGCGAGGTACACTGGGTTCCACAAGGCGCCCACCCTGATGCATTTAGCTTCTTTGGGATGGTATTGGCATAGTTGCTGACACCCTCTCCTGCAGTGAGAGTGTGGTGTAATTGGCTACGAGCGGTTGTCGTCTCTGGTACCTGCTACTGCATTGGTCTGGTTAACGAAAACTGAGCTCCTGTGCAAGGAGGCAGGGTTATAGAGGAGCCGGTGCTATGCACCTTGGGATTAGTCAAAGCTTTGAGCCTGTTTGTGCCTCGGATCAAGATCCTACTCTGCACCCCGACGTAATTCCTTGTGGAGCCCAGTGTACCTCGCAGAAAGATTTAACAACGATAAGTTCTTACCATAAATCTCGTTTTCTGCTAACACTTCAGGAGGAGGTGAGTAGAAATAGTGGTTTTACAGCTCCGGTTAAGTGTATAGCTAAAGGCACTCATCCTCGGTACATAATAAACGTCTACTTAATTGAAATTACCTCATTGTGTGTATTATTAAACATAGGGACTTGGCCAAGTATTATTGATAAATAAAAGAAGAAACTTTGCTTGTACTGCTAGTTGTTTTTAAACAAAGTAGAATCTGGCAGTTATACAATTGGATGATGACTACACAGGTGTATGTGTCACATAGGTTGCATCAGGTCACACAGTCCCATCTGCTCACATGCTGTGTTGTGATCATGTAGTACGGCCATGGTGCATACCATTATCTCTTAACGTTTTTCACTTGGTGGTCGTTTTTCACATCTTTCTCTTTATTTCATTGTTACAGTATTTGTTTTGGATCACCTAGTTCTTCATTATATATCCTATTGAGCATTGGCCAGACTCATAACTAAAGAAAGCAGAAAAGAAATCTGCGCATTTCTCCGGCAGGGTCCTCAGGTTATCCACAGGAATAACATTGGGATATGATAACGTGACAGCTGATTTGCACCAATCGGTCCAAAGCTTTCGGCCTCCCAGCATGCAATGGACCCGTCCATATATCCCCGCCTCCTGGCTCAGGCAAATAAGTTTTTTGTTTGGTGCGGCAGGAGCCGGACCATGGTCAAGAAGACTGCTGTGTTTTTTTAGCAGCCATAAGCTTTTTTTATTTTATTTTTATAGTCTTACTATTTTTTTGAGCAATCTTTCTAAAAAGGATCTTATACATACCTTATAACGAGTCGCTCCAACAACTCCCCGCTGGGTCGTGACAACGCTTACCCATGAGTACAGTGCTGTTTTGGCAGGCATCTGTGTCGGATGTACTAGCAAGTCCAGCAGACGTTACCAGGCTGTGGCCAGAGCACGGGAGAAGGTAAGGCATCGGTTCTGCGTAGATGGGGAACACGGACACAGCTGCACTGTTTTGGGAGGAGACTACTAAACAGTTATTGACGTGGATGCCACCTAGGGTGCACCAGCGTTAAGCCCTAGGGATCATAAGCTCCAGGGGTAGTATGTGAGGCTGCGATCCCTAGGGTTGATGTTAGCAGTGGGGAGTCAGACGCTCCCTTGGTTTTCCCTCCCCCCCCAGTTCATGACCAGTTTCCTCCGAGTCTCCCACCATGAACTGATTTCCCGCTTCTGTCTGAGACGCTGTGTATCTAAGGGGACCCAGTCGCAACATAGGCGGCTGTGTGACTGGTGCGTCTGTGTTCACTTGGGTGTCTGTATTCACTGTAGGTTCACTGAGCGAGTGTGTACACTATTAGCGTCTGGATCCACTATTCCACTCTGTGTTCGCTAATGTATTGATCAATCCTGGAAGCAGGGTGAAGTCTCCCTGTATCCCACTCTACTTAGCCGGGTAATGCAGCACTGAGGGTGTCATTCCAACCCTATCGCAGCGTGCTTTCATGCGCACAGCTGCAACCGGGTCTCTACTGCGCACGCACGGGGGCTGTAATGCGCGTCGCCTGGCAACGATGCTGATTACGAAGAAAGATTGACTGCAGGAAGGCGTTCCGGGGCGTCAACTCAACGTTTGGAGCCGTTTTCGGGGAGTGGTAATGAAAACGCAAGCGTGTCCAGGCGAACGGAGGGCAGATGTCTGACGTCAAAGCCGTGCCCATCATCGCTGGATCTGTCCCACAGGGTAAGTATGTCCAGGGCTGGTCTTGTTTTGCATGAAACTTTTTTAGCATAGCAGGGCTGCACAAGCATTTGCAGCCCTGCTATGCTAAAATACACTCCCCCATAGGCGAAGATTAGTTGATCGCACCAGCAGCAAAAAGTTGCTTGGTGCGATCAACTCGGAATGAGGTCCTAAGTCTCTATCTTTGAGTACGAATAGTTGGATAAGTGCCTGATGCATATGAGTCTGATTACTATTGCTGCTGTTTTCTCTCACTGTGCGACTGAATATGGTTAAACTCTTATATAAGGTAATGCAGTAATATGTTCTCCTACTTACTTAAAATGTATTTGTAGTTAACTATGTGCTCATATTGCTTATTATACTAATGTATAACCTGTGACTGATTGCTAGTGTGATTGCTGATTTTTCTATAATTCTGTCAGTTTTCTATGTATTCCGCCCCTTAATGCTGGTGCAAAGCAAGGTAGGGTCAGATTGTGTGCCACTTTAACAAATGTTAAAGTGATTGCAGTCACAAATTGTGTAGTAACACTGTACAGGTGTGTGATTTATTTATCATGTCTATGAGCGGCAAGGGTGAGAAAAATACACTTCGTCCGGCAGGGTCCACAGGTTATCCACAGGATAACAATGGGATATGATGGGGCGACAGCGGATTGACACCAAACGATCACAAGCTTTCAGTCTTTCCAGGATACAATGGGCTCGTCGTATATCCTCGCCCACTGGCTCAGGCAAATCAGTTTTTTGTTTGGTGCTGCAGGAGCCGGACCATGGTCACAGGGCTATTGTTTTTGGCAGACCTAAGCTTTCTCATTTTATTTTTATAGTCTTACTACGGGTATAGCCCCAGCAGCTTCTACAAGTCAACAAGCTGATAAACCAAGGGTAAATAAATCCTCAAATTCAAAGGCTACACAGGATGATACATAAGATGAGGATAGCTCTATATACTCTACTTCACCATATGAAGAACTGGTAGATGGTATCAGCTCAGAGGCTATAGCTGAGTTAATTGGAGCAATGAAGACTATTCTGTCCCTAGAGGATTCAGTAGATTCGATAATAAAAACTAAAGCACCTGTGTTTAAATGTCCCAAAACAGTTTGGGTCGAGTTTTCAGGGTCAGAGAAACTGACGGAAATTATGGAGGAAGCTTGGGTTACACCAATAAAAAAAATATAAAATTCCCAAAAAATGGGATTCCTATTAACCTTTCCCGACTGGAGACTGTTTAAAAAGAGAAGTGCCTCCCAAGGTAGATATGCACGTCATTCGATTAGTGCGAAAATCTATATTGCCTTTACAGTCAACATCATTAAATGTCACAGACAGAAGAGTGGATGGGTTTTTGAAAAACATATTTTCTCTGTCAGGGGCAGTCATAAGGCCAGCTATGGCCTCAGCCTGGATGGCAAAGGCGGTACCTGAATGGGCTGACGAACTGGAAAACGGGCTTTCAGCACCTACCAGGGAGCAGGAATCCCTTATAGCTCACTTAAAGCAGGCTGCGGTATTCTTAGAAGAAGCAGCAATGGATATGGGTACTATTGCCTCCAAAGCGTCAACCTTAACAGTAGCTGCTCGCAGAGCAGTTTGGCTACTTACATGGAAAGCTGATTCAGAATCTAAGAAGGTTCTGGAATCTTTGCCTTTTGTTGGGAATATTCTCTTTGGTAAGAAATTGACAGATATTCTGGAGTCTGAGGCAGTTTCCAAGAATGTCAGGTTTCCTGCCAATTCTAACCCCAGGCCTAGGGGTTCGGATGTTTCGGCTATTTCGGGGGCAAGATAAAACAAAAGGAAAAAAAGATTCTAAGCAGCCCCAGTACAATAAGTTTGGTAAGGCTAAGAAGCAATGGGCCACCAGAGGGCCAGCTTCCAAACCAGAACATAAGCCATCAGCCTGATGGTGCGGGTCTCCGCCTGGGGGATCCCACAGGGTAGGGTGCAGACTTCTTCAGTTTGCACACATATGGCAACAGTCGACAACAGATGCTTGAGTGCAAGAAGCGATATCATTGGGTTATGTTTTCCACTTCAAGAAGCAGCCGCCTCGAACGTTCTTCTGCACCAGTCCGTCTCGTATAGAGGCGAAGGCCAGAGCCCTGCCAGAAGCAGTTCAGAATTGCTTCAGTCTGGAGTCATTATTCCAGTACCCCCTGCACAACGGGGACAGGGTTTTTACTCCAACCTTTTTTTGGTTCAGAAGCCATATGGGTCATTCCAGCCAATTCTCAATCTCAAAATGTTAAACAAATACATTTGGGTACCACGGTTCCACATGGAGACATTACGCTCCATAGTTTTGTCCATGGAACCGGGGGATTACATAGTATCTCTGGATATACAGGATGCTTACCTGCATGTTCTGTACTGTCTCTCTGCTACCTCTTCCTGGATGTCCCAGCGCTTTCTTAAACTTAACATGTCTAAGACCGAGCTGATCATCTTCCCTCCCTCCCGCATAACCTCACCTCCTACAATCTCATTATCTATTGATGGCACTACTATCTCCTCTAGCCCCCAAGTGCGCTGTCTTGGAGTAATCCTTGACTTCTCCCTCTCCTTCAAACCACACATTCAGCACCTCTCACAAACCTGCCATTTTCATCTAAAAAATATTTCCAGGATCAGACCCTTTCTGACCCAGGATGCTACTAAGACTCTTATCCACTCACTGGTCATCTCCAGACTGGACTACTGTAATCTGCTCCTGACTGGCATTCCTGACAAATACCTCTCTCCACTCCAATCTATCCTCAATGCTGCTGCCCGGCTCATCTTCCTCACCAAACGCACTACGTCCACCTCTCCTTTTTTACTAGACCTTCACTGGCTCCCCTTCCCTTTCAGAATCCATTTCAAGCTTCTCACACTCGCTTACAAAGCCCTCACCCACTCCTCTCCCATCTACATCTCTGACCTTATCTCCCTTTACACTCCCACCCGTCCTCTTCGCTCTGCTAATGGACGCCGACTCTCCTGCCTACGAATTACTTCCTCCAACTCCTACCTCCAAGATTTTTCACGTGCTGCACCACTTCTTTGGAATTCCCTACCTCTCCACCTCTCTACAAAACATCAAACGGGCTCTCAAGACCCACTTCTTCACCAAACCCAGCCAAATCTCATCCTAACCCTCTGTTCTACGCTCTCTTATGTACCCTGTCTGTCTACCCCTCCCCTTTAGAATGTAAGCTCTCACGAGCAGGGCCCTCTTCCCTCATGTGCTTATCCTTTCTTACTTAAATAATCTTCAACTGCACCAAATCCAGCAGTCTTCTGCCACCTGATACTTATTCCAGTGTCATCTGCTGATGTAACTATGTTTATTTACCCTGTACTTGTCCTATACTGTCATCAACTGTAAGTTGCTGTTTTCCTGTTTGATTATTTGTTTATGTACTCTGTAATTGGGCGCTGCGGAACCCTTGTGGCGCCATATAAATAAAGGATAATAATAATAATGTTCCTATAGCATTGTCTCAACAGTGTTATCTCAGGTTCGCCATTCTCCAGCAACATTTTCAGTTCCAGGCCTTACCCTTTGGGTTAGCCACAGCCCCCAGAGTATTTACCAAGATTATGGTGGTTATGGCAGCTTATCTCCGCAAGCAGGGGATAAGAATTTTTCCATACCTCGACGATCTTTTAATCCTGGCACAATCCCAGGAATTACTCTTGAGCAATCTACAACAGACAATAACTTGTCTACAGAAGCACGGATGGCTCATAAATTGGTTGAAGTCATCTCTGATTCCGTCACAACGGATGATTCACTTGGGGGCTGTATTGGATTCAAGTCTGCAGAAAATATTTTTACCTCGGGAAAAGATATCCAAGGTCCAGTTAATGACTCAGGAATTGTAACACAGCCAAACAATATTAATTCACGCAGCAAGGCGAGTGATTGGTTTGATGGTGTCAACATTCGACATGGTGGAGTATGCCACTCAAGACCTCTGCAGCATCTGATTTTGGACAGATGAAATGGAGTACATCAGACAATAAAGAAACAGACGATGGTACTTCCAGTAAAGGTAAAAAGGTAATTTAGCCTGATGGCTTCAGACAACCCATCTAGACAGGCGATACCCTTTTGGATATCAGATTGGGAGATCCTGACAACGGATGCCAGTCTTCAGGGCTGGGGAGCAGTGTCCAGAAGAATATGGTTCCAGGGACAATGGACCATAGAAGAAAACTGCCTTCCAATAAACCTGTTGGAACTCCGGGCCATATACATGGCACTAATTCAGGCAAAGGACATTCTGCCAGTCCAGACCCGTTCGGACAATGCAACAGCAGTAGCGTACCTCAACCATCAGGGACTCTGTGTCTTATGCTGCAGAGGAAGTATCTTCTACAGAGGAATCCTTTCCGTGTACCTAGGAATGTAATATCATGTCTCAGACTTCTGAATCTGAGCTACAATGGCTGGCTTCCATTAAGTAAATGAAATCTCAGATTTGTACTAGGGTAGCCCATACTGAGACTGAAACTCAGGTTTTAAGGAAGTCTATGGAAGTTTGGTCAGGTTAGTTCCCTTTACTTTCAAATCCTCTAGCATATACTCAAAGAAAAGTGCACTTGCCCAGATTATGCAAGCCGACGCGGATACCGACTGTGACACGGCAGATGGTGGTGGGGATGTGCTGAGGGGGGCGTCATCTCTTGCAAAGGGGGTGCAGCTCATGATTGAGGCCATTAGGGATGTGTTACACATTACTGACACACCTCCTGAGCAGGTTGAGGAGGCTTACTTCACAGACAATAAGAAAGCCTCACTAACCTCCCCTGCATCTAAAGAATTAAACGAGTCCTGGGAAACCCCGGAGAAAAAATTCCAGATAACAAAAAAGGTTCTGGTTGCTTTTCCCTTCTCTGAGGAGGATAGGAAAAAATGGGTAGACCCACCCATAGTTGACACATCTGTCTCCAGACTGTCTAAAAAGGTGGTTTTACCTGTCCCTGGAACCACCGTGTTAAAAGAACCGGCTGATCGTAAGATTAACACTACGCTCAAATCCATATACACTGCTTCAGGAGTGGCGTTAAGGCCCACTATTGCCTGTGCATGGATTTCTAAAGCCATAGTAAAGTGGTCAGGCACATTACTAGAGGACTTGGATACGATGGATAGAAGTGACATTGAACTGTTTTTACGTAACTTACAGGATTCTGCGGGTTTCATGGGGGAGTCCATTAAGGACCTGGGTACTCTGAATGCAAGGATATCTTCCATGGCTTTCTAAGCGCGCAGGCGACTCGGGCTACGCAAATTGTCGGCAGACACAGAAACCAGGAGAAGTGTGGAGAACCCTACCCTTCACATGTCAGGCTCTATTTGGGGAAGCGTTGGATGCATGGATTTCCACGGCTATTGCGGGTAAGTCAACCTTTCTTCCCTCAGCTGCTCCTTCCACGAAGAAACCCTTTTCTTCATCAACATCGCAGTCCTTTCGAACCAGTAATGACAAAATATTATATTCCACTTAGGCGCTCCTTGGATTTAGCATGTCACATACAGGATATCTACTTTCTTCAATATCACAACCTATATAGTGTGTTTTAATGTTCACCCAATAATAAGGAACACTAAGATACACACATGAAAAAGAGAAAGCACAATAGCACAAAGTCCTTTTATAAGATGTAGGCAAAGCTTTCGTACCACAAAGACAAAGTCTAAGCCTCCTACCACCTTCTTTAGAGGTGGTTGGGCAAAATCCAAGAATTCTGCACCTGCAGGTTCCCAGGACCAGAAGCCTGCTTCTGGTTCCTCAAAATCCTCAGCATGACAGTGGACCGCACAGCCTGGAGAACGGGCTGGTGGGTGCGAGACTCAGATGTTTCAGCCACGTCTGGGTGTCGTCTGGCCTGGATACAGGATATTGTGTCCCAGGGGTACAGACTGGAGATTCAAGAACTCGTGCCTCACCGATTCTTCAAATCAGGCTTGCCAGCTTTACGGACAGAAAGGGCTATCCTACAGGATGCCATCCAAAAATGGGAAAAGTCAGAGGTCATTGTTCCAGTTCCACCTCTTGGGCAACACATGGGTTACTATTCAAACCTTTTCGTGGTACTGAAACCGGATGGTTCAGTCAGACCAATTTTGAACTTGAAATCGTTAAACCCTTATCTGAGGGAGTTCAAATTCAAAATGGAGTTTCTGAGAGTGGTGATTTCAGGTCTGGAGGAGGGAGAGTTTTTGGTATCCCTTGATATCAAGGATGCGTACCTCCACATTCCGATTTGGCCGCCGCATCAGGCTTATCTCAGATTTGCACCGTTAGACAGTCACTATCAGTTCCAGGAACTGCCATTTGGTGTCTCCACGGCATAGAGGGTGTTCACCAAGGTGATGGCAGGGATGATGGTTCTTCTCCGCAGACAGGGAGTGAACATAATTCCATATCTGGACGATCTGCTGATAAAGGCATAGTCCAGGGAGAAGTTGTTGCAGTCCATTGATCTCGCGACTCTTCTGCTCAGGGAACATGGTTGGCTCCTGAACCTTCCGAAGTCACGTTTGGAGCCGACAAAGAGATTGTCTTTCTTGGGGATGATCCTCGACACGGAAGTGCAGAGGGTGTTTCTACCGGTGGAGAAAGCGTTGGTGATACAATCAATGGTCCGGGATGTCTTGAAGCCTACCCAGGTATCGGTTCATCAGTGCGTTCGTCTTCTGGGGAAGATGGTTGCCTCCTACGAGGCTCTACAGTATGGAAGATTTCATGCTCTGTCCTTCCAACTGGATCTCCTAGACAAGTGGTCGGGATCTCACCTACACATGCACCAGAGGATCCGTCTGTCGCCGAAAGCAAGGATTTCACTATCCCGGTGGCTGCAAATACCTCACCTTCTGGAGGGCCACAGTTTCAGGGTTCAGAACTGGATCCTTCTAACCACGGATGCAAGTCTCAGGGGTTGGGGCGCAGTCACTCAAGGGGAAACCTTCCAAGGAAGGTGGTCAAGTGTGGAATGCATTCTTCCAATCAACATTCTGGAACTAAGGGCCGTGTACAACGGTCTTCTACAAGCGGCACATCTTCTACAAGATCGGGCCATTCAAGTGCAGTCGGACAATGTAACGACGGTGGCCTACATAAACCGACAGGGAGGAACGAAGAGCAGGGCTGCTATGTCAGAGGTAACACGAATCCTCCTCTGCGCAGAAAAGAACGCAGTGGCACTGTCAGCAATCCTTCCAGGGGTGGACAACTGGGAAGCAGACTTCCTCAGCAGGCACAATCTCCTTCCAGGAGAATGGGGCCTCCACTCGGAGGTGTTCATAGAGGTGACCAGTCTTTGGGGCGTGCCTCAAATAGACATGATGGCCTCACGTCTCAACAAGAAACTTCGGAGGTACTGTTCCTCTTCGCGAGGATCTTCTGCAACAGGGGCCGTTCACTTATCAAGACTTACCGTGGCTTCGTTTGACGGTATGGAGGTTGAACGCCAGGAAAGAAGTTACGTCTATAAACATTATTATCTCATTTGGAAAAAATGTGTCTTGGTGTGAGTCCAAGAAGTTTCCTACGGTGGAGTTTCAACTTGGACGGTTTCTCCTCTTCCTGCAAGCAGGTGTGAATATGCGCCTGCGTTTCGGATCCATAAAGGTCCAGATTTCAGCTTTATTCATTTTTTTCCAGAAACAATTGGCTGCCCTTCCTGAGGTTCAGACTTTTTTGAAAGGGGTTCTGCACATCCAGTCTACCTTTGTGGCACCTACGGCACATAGTATATAAGGTTGAAAAAAGACAATTGTCCATCGAGGTCAACCTGTTTGTGGTCTCCTATGCAAGATTATTTAGTATAAAATTTTGACTGATGTTGATGACTGCCGTTACGTTTTACCCCTCTTTTTTATAATAACCATAGTGCGTGACTATGCCCCATAACTCTGGATATCCTTATCCATTAGGAATTTATCTAACCCATTCTTAAAGGTGTTGACTGAGTCGGCCATTACAACTCCCTCAGGCAGGGAATTCCAAACACGTTTCGTCCTTACCGTAAAAAAGCCTTTACACCGTATTGTGCGGAATCTCCTCTAACCTGAGCGAGTGTCCACGTGTTCTCTGTGTTGATCTAACCAAAAACAGGTCCTGCGCAAGATCTGTATATTGGTGGTCATTCCGAGTTGTTCGCTCGTTATTTTTTCCGCAACGGAGCCATTAGTCGCTAATGCGCATGCGCAATGTCCGCAGTGCGACTGCGCCAAGTAAATTTGCTATGCAGTTAGGTATTTTACTCACGGCATTACGAGGTTTTTTCTTCGTTCTGGTGATCGGAGTGTGATTGACAGGAAGTGGGTGTTTCTGGGCGGAAACTGGCCGTTTTATCGGTGTGTGTGAAAAAACGCTACCGTTTCTGGGAAAAACGAGGGAGTGTCTGAAGAAACGGGGGAGTGTGTGGGCGAACGCTGGGTGTGTTTGTGACGTCAAACCAGGAACGAAACTGACTGAACTGATCGCAGATGCCTAGTAAGTCTGGAGCTACTCAGAAACTGCTAATAAGTGTCTATTCACAATTCTGCTAATCTTTCGTTCGCAATTTTGATAAGCTAAGATTCACTCCCAGTAGGCGGCGGCTTAGCTTGTGCAAAGCTGCTAAAAGCAGCTTGCGAGCGAACAACTCGGAATCACCCCCATTGTCCCCTTATATATTTGTTAATGTTGATCATGTCTCCTCTTTTCCAGTGTAAACATGCCTAGTCTTGCAAGCCTTTCCTCGTATTCCAGCGTCTCCCTACCCTTAATTAGTTTGGTCGCCCGCCTCTGAACCTTTTCTAGCTCCAGGATATCCTTTTTTTAGTATGGTGCCCAGAATTGTACACTGTATTCAAGGTGTGGCCTCACAAGTGATTTATATAACGGGAGTATAATACTCTCGTCCCTAGCATCAATTCCCCGTTTTATGCATGCTAATATCTTATTAGCCTTCTTTGCTGCAGTCCTACTTTGGGTACTACTGCTTAGTTTGCTATCTATGAGGACACCTAAGTCCTTTTCCAGTACAGAATCCCCTAATTTTACCCCATTTAGTAGGTAGGTGTTATTTTTGTTCTTGTTACCACAGTGCATTACCTTACACTTGTCTGTGTTGAAGCGCATTCTCCATTTCGCTGCCCAAGCTTCTAATTTTACTAAGTCGTTCTGAAGCGACTCAGCATCCCCCTCCGCATTTATAACTTTACACAATTTGGTATCATCTGCAAAAATTGACACCATGCTCTCTAGACCTTCTGTTAGGTCGTTAATGAAAATATTGAACAATAGCAGTCCTAATACTGAGCCTTGCGGCACACCACTTAGCACTTCAGTCCAATTTGAAAAAGATCCATTAACCACAACGCGCTGCTCCTTATTATTTAACCAGTTTTTGATCCAAGAGCATATTGTGCTTCCTAGCCCTGTTTCTTGTAGCTTGTAGATAAGTCTCATGTGTGGTACAGTGTCGAATGCTTTGGCAAAATCTAAAAAGATTACATCCACCTCTTTACCCTGATCTAGGTTTGCGCTTACTGTTTCATAAAAGCCAAGTAAGTTGGTTTGACAGAATCTGTCCTTTATAAACCCATGTTGATTCCTTTTAATGACCTTATTGACTTCAAGGAACTTCTGAATACTATCTCTTAGAATACTTTCCAATACTTTCCCCACTATAGATGTAAGACTAACTGGTCTATAATTACCTGGTTCAGCTTTACTTCCCTTTTTGGAATATAGGCACTACTCCTGCTATACGCCAGTCTCTGGGAACCATATCTGATATTACTGAATCCTTAAAGATCAAAAATAGTGGTTTTGCAAGTTCAGAGTGAAGCTCCATTAGAAACTTTGGGTGAATACCATCGGGACCTGGTGATTTATTAGTCTTTAAATGTTTTTATCGGTCACAGACTACTTCCTCGCTTAAATAAGTACCTATCAGTGGGATATTCTCATTATTGAGATTGTGTTAGTCCCTGAATTGGGTCCTCTAGTAAATACTGTTGAAAAAAACTCATTTAGTGTATCCGCTATGTCGATATCATTTTTGCGTAAGACTCCCAACTTGTCTTTTAAAGGGCATATACTCTCCTTTAATCTCTTGCTGTTAATGTATTTAAAGAATTTTTTGGGATTCGCTTTGCTTTCCTTTGCTACTAGTTTTTCAGTTTCTACTTTAGCCGTTCTTATTTCCTTTTTGCATATTTTGTTACATTCCTTATAGTGCTGAAATGACTCGGATTCCCCGTCAGATTTGTATTTTTTTAAATGCTCGCCTTTTCTTGCCCATAAGTTTCTTTTATCTTTTTGTTAAGCCACATTGGTTTATGATTTTTATTCCTTTTTTTGCTGCTCGTAGGAATAAATTTGAGAATATTTTTAGCTAGCAGGAATTTTAGTACCTCCCATTTCTCCGTAGTATTTTTTCCTAAAAGCAAACCTTCCCATTCATTATCCCTGAAAAATACCCTCATCTTTTCAAAATTCACTTTGCTAAAGTTTAGAGTTCTAGTTGAGCCAGTATAGGGCTGTTTAAGAAAACTTATATTGAATGGGACCATATTGTGGTCGCTGTTTCCTATGGGTTCCCCTACTATAATACCTGATACCAAATCCCCATTGTTTGTTAATACCAGGTCTAAGATTGCATTGTACCTAGTTGGTTCCTCAATTAGTTGAACTAAGTAGTTATTATTAAGTGTGTTTAAAAACATATTGCCTCAAGCAGTATCACATGAATCGTTTTTCCAGTTTATCTCTGGATAGTTAAAATCTCCCATCACTACTATGTCTCCTACTCCTGCTGCTCTTTCAATTTGCTTTAGTAACAATTCCACATCAGATGCGTTGATACCAGGCGGCCTATAGCATACACCCAATACTAACTTTTTTTTATTCCTTTTTTCCCGCATGCAATTTCTACCCATAATTTCTCGACAGTCTCTACAGTCTCCTCCTGAATATCTTCCCGTATATCAGGTTTTAAAAACGGCTTTACGTAAAGACACACCCCTCCACCCTTTTTATTTAGTCTGTCTCTCCTAAACAGTGTATAGCCCTCTAGATTGACTTTCCAATCATGAGTTTCGTCCCACCAAGTTTCAGTAATGCCTATAATATCATACTGTTTGCTTGCTGCAAGTATTTCTAGTTCGCCCTTTTTACCAGTAATGCTTCTAGCGTTTACATACATACAACTAAGATAAGTATTTTCCCTTGCGTTAGGGACATCTTTCACCTTGTGTAGCAATGATGACCTGTAATCGTCATTGGTTAGTGCTTTGGTAAAATCTTTCTCTTACGTCCTAGAGAATGCTGGGGACTCCGTAAGGACAATGGGGTATAGACGGGCTCCGCAGGAGACATGGGCACTCTAAAGACTTTAGATGGGTGTGCACTGACTCCTCCCTCTATGCCCCTCCTCCAGACCTCAGTTAGATCCTGTGCCCAGAGGAGACTGGATGCACTGCAGGGGAGCTCTACTGAGTTTCTCTGAAAATACTTTTTGTTAGGTTTTTTTATTTTCAGTGAGCATTTTTTTTTATTTTCAGTGAGCACTGCTGGCAACAGGCTCCCTGCATTGTGGAACTGAGGGGAGAGAAGCAGACCTACTTAACTGATAGGCTCTGCTTCTTAGGCTACTGGACACCATTAGCTCCAGAGGGTCGGAACACAGGTGTCGACCTCGCTGTTCGTCCCGGAGCCGCCGTCCTCCTCACAGAGACGGAAGATAGAAGCCGGGTGAGTATAAGAAGAAAGAAGACTTCACAGGCGGCAGAAGACTAAAGATCTTCACTGAGGTGCCGCGCAGCGGTAACGCTGTGCGCCATTGCTCCCACGCATACACACACAGAAGGCACTGTACGGCTGCAGGGCGCAGGGGGGGGCGCCCTGGGCAGCAATATTAACCTCAAGGGACACTGGCTAATATATTAGATACTGCGGAGGCAGTATATTGAAAACCCCCCGCCAGTATAAGGAATTTGAGCGGGACCGAAGCCTGCCGTTGAGGGGGAGGAGCTTGATCCTCCAGCACTAACCAGCGCCATTTTTCTCCACGGCAAGCTGCAGAGAAGCTGCTCCCCGGACTCTCCCCTGCTGAGCAAGTACAGAGGGCAAAAAAGAGGGGGGCACATTTAATTGGCGCAGTGAGTGTATTATTTATTCTATAAAAGAGCGCTGTACAGTCTGGGATTTTATTCCAGGGTCCAGTGGCGCTGGGTGTGTGCTGGCATACTCTCTCTCTGTCTCTCCAATGGGCCTTATTGGACTATCCCCATAATTGTATATCCCAGTGTGTGTGGGAGGGTCAGTACGTGTGTGTCGACATGTCTGAAGCGGAAGGCTCGTCTAAGGAGGAGGTGGAGCAGATGATTGTGGTGTCTCCGTCGGCGACTACGACACCTGATTGGTTGGATATGTGGAATGTTTTAAATGCAAATGTGTCTTTATTACATAAAAGATTGGACAAAGCAGAGTCCAGAGAAAAAGCAGGGAGTCAATCCATGGCTTTGGCTGTGTCACAAGGCCCTTCGGGCTCTCATAAACGTCCCCTGTCCCAGGTAGCATACACAGATACCGATACGGATTCTGACTCCAGTGTCGACTACGATGATGCGAAGTTACACCCAAGGGTGGCCAAAAGTATTCATTATATGATTATTGCAATAAAATATGTTTTGCATATCACAGAGGACCCCTCGGTGCCTGACACGAGGGTATGCATGTTTAAGGAGAAGAAACCTGAGGTAACCTTTCCCCCATCTCATGAGCTGAACGCTTTATTTGAAAAAGCTTGGGAAACTCCGGACAAGAAACTGCAGATTCCCAAGAGAATTCTTATGGCGTATCCTTTCCCCGCACAGGACAGGTTATGGTGGGAATCCTCGCTCAGGGTGGACAAGGCTTTGACGCGCTTGTCCAAAAAGGTGACGCTACCGTCTCCAGACACGGCAGCCCTCAAGGATCCTGCTGATCGCAGACAGGAGACTACCTTAAAATCAATTCATGCACATACGAGTGCCTTGCTCAGACCGGCAGTAGCGTCGGCATGTGTATGTAGCGCAATAGCAGCATGGGCAGATAACTTGTCATCTGACATTGACACCCTAGATAAGGATAGCATTTTATTGACCTTGGGTCATATTAAAGACGCAGCGTTATATATGAGAGACGTTGGGCTATTGGGTTCAAGAGCCAATGCCATGGCAATTTCTGCTAGGCGAGCCCTGTGGACCCACCAATGGACGGGTGATGCCGATTCAAAGAGACATATGGAAACTTTGCCTTACAAGGGTGAGGTTTTATTTGGGGAGGGCCTCGCGGACCTTGTTTCCACAGCTACCGCGGGTAAATCATCTTTTTTGCCTTATGTTCCCCCACAGCAAAAGAAAACACCTCAATATCAGATGCAGTCCTTTCGGTCGCATAAGTCCAGAAGAGGTCGGGGCTCGTCCTTCCTCGCCAGAGGTAAGGGTAGAGGGAAAAGAATGCCTGCTACGGCTAGTTCCCAGGAACAGAAGTCCTCCCCGGCTTTTACAAAATCCACTGCATGTCGCTGGGGCTCCACTGCGGGAGTCCGCGCCGGTGGGGGCACGCCTTCGAGACTTCAGCCAGGTCTGGGTTCTGTCAGATTTGGATCCTTGGGTGATAGAAATTGTATCCCAAGGCTACAAACTGGAATTCGAAGTAGTGCCTCCTCGCCGATTTTTCAAGTCGGCTTTGCCAGCTTCTCCCCCAGAGAGGGAAATAGTTTTAGCTGCAATACAAAAGCTGTGTCGACAGCAGGTGATTATCAAGGTTCCCCTAATACAACAGGGGAAAGGGTACTATTCAACCCTATTTGTGGTCCCAATACCGGATGGCTCGGTCAGACCCATTCTGAATCTAAAATCCCTAAACCTGTATCTAAAGATGTTCAAATTCAAGATGGAATCTCTCCGGGCAGTGATCTCCAGCCTGGAAGGGGGGGGGATTTTATGGTATCACTAAACATTAAGGATGCATACCTTCATGTCCCCCCCATTTATCCTCCTCATCAGGCGTACCTGAGATTCGCTGTGCAGGACTGTCATTACCCGTTTCAGACGTTGCCATTTGGGCTGTCCACGGCCCCGAGGATTTTCACCAAGTTAATGGCGGAAATGAATGGTGCTCCTACGCAGGCAAGGAGTCACAATTATCCCATACTTGGACGATCTCCTGATAAAAGCGAGATCGAGAGATCAGTTTCTGAAAGTGCTGCAGCAACACGGCTGGATCCTAAATCTGCCAAAGTCGCAGTTGATTCCAACGACTCGGCTATCATTTTTAGGCATGATTCTGGACACGGAAAAGAAGAGGGTTTTTCTCCCAACGGAAAAAGCACAGGAACTCCAGAGCATGGTCAGAGACCTGTTAAAGCCAAAAAGAGTGTCAGTTCATCAATGCACTCGAGTACTGGGAAAGATAGTGGCAGCCTACGAGGACATCCCCTTCGGCAGGTTCTATGCGAGGACATTTCAGTGGGACCTTCTGGGACAATTGGTCGGGGTCCCATCTACAAGTACATCAGAAAATAAGCCTGTTCCCCAGGGCCAGGGTGTCTCTCCTGTGGTGGCTGCAGAGTGCTTACCTTCTAGAGGGTCGCAGGTTCTGCATTCAAGATTGGGTTCTGGTAACCACGGACGCGAGCCCCCGAGGATGCTGAGCAGTCACACAAGGAAGAAATTTTCAGGGACTGTGGTCAAGCCAAGAGGCTTGTCTATACATCTAAGTGCTGGAATTAAGGCCCATATACAATGGCCTACGACAAGCGGAGACTATTCTTCGCGACCTACCTATTCTGATTCAATCGGACAACGTCACAGCAGTGGTTCATGTAAACCGCCAAGGCGGGACAAGGAGCAGAGTGGCAATGGCGGAAGCCACCAGGATTCTTCGCTGGGCAGAAAATCACGTAAGCGCGCTGTCAACAGTCTTCATTCCGGGAGTGGACAACTGGGAAGCAGACTTCCTCAGCAGACATGATCTCCATCCAGGAGAGTGGGGTCTGCATCAAGAAGTTTTTGCAGAGATAACAAGTCGTTGGGGGCTTCCTCATACAGACATGATGGCGTCACGCCTCAACAAGAAACTTCGGAGGTATTGTTCCAGGTCAAGGGACCCTCAGGCTGTAGCGGTAGACGCCCTGGTGACACCGTGGGTGTTTCCGTCGGTCTATGTCTTCCCTCCTCTTCCACTCATCTCAAAAATACTGAGAATCATAAGATGAAAAAGAGTCCAGGCAATACTTATTGTTCCGGATTGGCCTCGAAGGGCCTGGTATTCAGATCTTCAGGAGATGCTTACAGAAGATCCGTGGCCTCTTCCTCCCAGAGAGGACTTGTTGCATCAGGGGCCCTGCGTGTTCCAAGACATACCGCGGTTACGTTTGACGGAATGGCGGTTGAATGCCAAATCCTAGCTAGGAAAGGTATTCCGGGGGAAGTCATCCCTACTGTGCTAAAAGCTAGGAAGGAGGTGACGACGAAACATTATCACCGTATCTTGAGGAAATATGTATCTTGGTGTGAAGCCAAGAATGCTCCTTCGGAAGATTTCCACCTGGGCAGTTTTCTCCACTTTCTGCAGACAGTAGTGGATATGGGCCTAAAGTTAGGCTCCATTAAGGTGCAGATTTCTGCCCTGTCATTATTCTTTCAGAAGGAATTGGCTTCTCTCCCAGAAGTCCAGACTTTTGTAAAAGGAGTGCTGCACATGCAGCCTCCTTTTTGTGCCCCCAGTGGCGCCATGGGACCTTAACGTTGTGTTACAGTTCCTTAAGTCACACTGGTTTGAACCTCTTCAAACAGTTGAGTTAAAATTTCTCACTTGGAAAGTGGTCATGTTAGCCTTGGCATCTGCGAGGCGGGTGTCCGAATTGGCGGCTTTGACTCACAAAAGCCCCTATCTGATTTTCCATGTGGATAGAGCAGAGTTGAGGACTCGTCCTCAATTTCTGCCTAAGGTGGTTTCATCGTTTCATATGAACCAACCTATTGTGGTGCCTGTGGCTACGGGTGACTTAGAGGATTCCAAGTCTCTTGATGTAGTCAGGGCCTTAAAAGTTTATGTAGCCAGGACGGCTCGGGTTAGGAAAACAGAGGCACTGTTTGTCCTGTATGCAGCCAACAAGGTTGGCGCTCCTGCTTCTAAGCAGACTATTGCCCGCTGGATCTGTAACACGTTTCAGCAGGCTCATTCTACGGCTGGATTGCCGTTACCAAATTCGGTAAAGGCCCATTCCACTAGGAAGGTGGACTCTTCTTGGGCGGCTGCCCGAGGTGTCTCGGCATTACAACTTTGCCGAGCAGCTACTTGGTCGGGTTCAAACACTCTTGCTAAATTCTATAAGTTTGATACCTTGGCTGATGAGGACCTCATGTTTGCTCAATCGGTGCTGCAGAGTCATCCGCACTCTCCCGCCCGGTCTGGAGCTTTGGTATAATCCCCAGGGTCCTTATGGAGTCCCCAGCATCCTCTAGGACGTAAGAGAAAATAAGATTTTAAACCTACCGGTAAATCTTTTTCTCCTAGTCCGTAGAGGATGCTGGGCGCCCGTCCCAGTGCGGACTACATTCTGCAAGGCTTGTATATAGTTTTTGCTTACATAAGGGTTATGTTACAGTTTGATCAGTCTCTGGCTGATGCTGTTTTGTTTCATACTGTTAACTGGTTAGTATATTCCATGTTGGATGGTGTGGGCTGGTATGTATCTTGCCCCTAGATTAACAAAAATCCTTTCCTCGTACTGTCAGTCTCCTCTGGGCACAGTTATTTAACTGAGGTCTGGAGGAGGGGCATAGAGGGAGGAGCCAGTGCACACCCATCTACAGTCTTTAGAGTGCCCATGTCTCCTGCGGAGCTCTTCTATACCCCATGGTCCTTATGGAGTCCCCAGCATCCTCTACGGACTAGGAGAAAAATATTTACCGGTAGGTTTAAAATCTTATTTTTAGTACCCATGTTAGTAACCTTACCGTCTGCTCTTACCCTCCCCCCAACTTCTCCCCCATTTTGTTTACTACCGCCATCCCAACTATTCTCACTGCATGACTCGTAGTTTCTAGCTAAACCCTCCCCCCCAGGCTCCTAGTTTAGAATCTCTTCTAACCATCCTTCCCCCCAGCACCGCTACCTCCTCCTCAGTCAGGTGCAATCCATCACGACAAAAGAGATGGCGCCGGACTGGGAAGTCCGCCCAGTGTTCCAGGAACACAAACCCCTCTTTCCTGCACCAATCCCTAAGCCACACATTTACCTCCCTAATCTCCCTATGCCTCCCTGGACTAGCGCGTGGCACCCTGGGATCTTAATGTGGTGTTGCATTTCCTGCAATCAGATTGGTTTGAGTCTTTACAGGAGGCTGAGGTCAAGTTTCTCTCGTAGGCTGTCACATTGGTGGCCTTAGCGTCTGCTTGTCGTGTGTCGGAATTGAAGATAGAGCTGAGCTCAGGACACGTCAGCAGTTCCTTCCAAAGGTTGTGTCGGCTATTCATATCAACCAACTTATTGTGGTCCCAGTTGCTACAGACTCTTCGATTACATCAAAGTCCTTGGAGGGCTTTGAAGATCTATGTGAAGAGGACTGCTCGTCAACGGAAATCTGACTGTTTATTCTTTATGATCCCAAGAAAATTGGGTGTCCTGCTTCTAAGCAGATGATTTCTCACTGGATCAGGTTCACTATTGAACATGAATATTCTACAGCAGGATTGCCGTGTCCAAAATCTGTTAAGGCCCACTCTACTCATAAGGTGGGTTCTTCCTGGGCGGCTGCCCGGGGCGGTCTCGGCTTTACAAGTTTGCAGAGCGGCTACTTGGTCAGGGTCGAAATCGTTTGCTAACTTCTACAAGTTCGATACTTTGACCAAACTTTAGGTCCTCAGAGACCAATCAGTTCTGCAGGAGCCTCCGCGCTCTCCCTCCCGTTCTGGGTGCTTTGGTACATCCCATGGTACTAATGTGGACCCCAGCATCCTCTAGGACGTAAGAGAACGCCTGAGCAGCAGAGCGCCTGCATTTTGTGCAAAAGAAGACCAGCCTGTAGTTACTTATCCTGTGCGATGAATGCGGTGACGAGTGACACAGTAATGATGTCAGATACCCGCCCAACAAACGCCCGCCCACGCCTGCGTTTTTCCACACACTCCCAGAAAACGGTCAGTTGAAACCCATAAACGCCCTCTTCCTGTCTATCTCCTTGCGATCGGTTGTGTGATTGGAATTGTCGCTAGAACCAGTGCAAAACAACAATGTACTTCATACCCGTACGACGCGCATGCGCATTGTGGTGCATATGCATGCGCAGATTAGCCGTTTTTTTCAATGATCGCTACGCAGCGAACAACGGCAGCTAGCGATCAACTCAGAATGACCGCCTTCGTTCAGTAATGATGATCAGCTTTTGCTGAGTTTTCAAGCTAGTTAGCTTGGTTTGCCTTGTTTGTGTGAGCTGATGTGAATCTAGCCATTATCTGTGTCAAATCCTTCTCTCAAAGTTGTCCGTCTCCTCGGGCACAGTTTCTAGACTGGGTCTGGTAGGAGGGGCATAGAGGGAGAAGCCAGCCCACACTATCATACTCTTAAAGTGCCAGTGGCTCCTAGTGGACCCGTCTATACCCCATGGTACTAATGTGGTCCCCAGCATCCTCTACAGACAACGAGAAATTTAAATATCATGATGAAAGGGTATATAATATGCTTCTTTAGATGTTTTGAATTTTGCTGCAAAGTTTATGGTAGCAGGTGTAATGGCAAGAAGAGCTCTGTGGCTTCGTTCATGGTCCGCAGATATTCATTCTAAAAATAGGCTGGTGTCGTTGCCATATGAAGGTTCATTATTATTTGCCAATAAATTGGAGGCCATTATACAAAAAATTTCAGGAGTTAAGTCAGCAAAATTTACCTCAAGTCAGGAGAAATAGGTTTCCAATTCCTTCCAAGTAACAATTTAAAGGCTACAGACCAGGCCGTCGTTATACAAGCAGATTCTCATCAGGGACAAAAAGGCAGTCCTTTTGTCAATCCTACAGAAGAAGTGGACGAAGACTATGACTATTACAGGGTTCCGTTCTTCTTTCCAGTAGGACTTTGGGAGTTCATCAGTCGTTGGCGAGAATCGATTCAAGATACATGGGTACTAGATGTGATATCTCGTGGGTACCGGATAGAATTTTCAGTAGTTCCAAATTGGGACAAATTTCTGATATCAGAGACACCAACTGTGTATCCAGAATTAAAAGCCTTAAAAGACAGTTTAAAGAAACTTGTCAAGGCAATAGCAGTGGAGACCGTCCCAGTGTCGCAGATAAAGAACGGATTCTACTCGCGGATATTCTGGTAAAGAAAGCGTCTGGGAAATTCAGAACCATTTTAGATCTGAGACAGATCAACAAATTCATTAAAACAAGAAAATTTCATATGGAAACTCTGAAATCCATTTTGGCAGGTATAAAAAGAGGATTTTATGGCATCCATAGATGTAAAAGTGCTTATTTCCATGTACCTGTAGCCAGTCAACACAGAAAGTATTTAAGATTCTGCGTCCTTGGGACACATTTTCAGTTTACGTGCCTCCCGTTCGGTCAGAAGACATCTCCTAAGAGTATTTACAAAGGTCTTACAGTGCTTGTATCTGTCATAAAAGGACAACAGGTAGCAATTTGGTCGTACCTGGACAACTTGCTGGTATGCAGCGTATCAAAAAGAAAAGTAAGGGAGGCATTGGACAAGACGCTACAGGTCCTTCAGTGTAGTGGCTACTTAATAAACTGGGAGAAGAGCCAGTTGAGACCAAGGCAAAGGATCCAGTTTCTGGGTGTGCAGGTGGATACCCTCAGTTATGTGATAAGTCTCTCAGAAGAGAGGTGCAGGAAAATTCAAGAACTGGCAACCATGGTGAGGATGTGCAGCAGGGTAACATTGCGTCAGGCGATGCGTCTTCTGGGAATGATGACTTCCACCATAGATATAGTTCCTTGGGCAAAATGGAGAATGAGAGATCTACAATTAGACATTCTGAGATAGTCGAAAAGGATATTCTCTAAATCACCATGTAAAATTGTGTCAGAAGGCAAAAGAGTCCTTAGTCTGGGGGATGGAAACGGAGCTGGTCGACAGAAACATGTCTTTGTCAGATCATCATTGTCTGGTTCTAATACAGATGCAAGTGCAACAGGTTGGGGGGCACATTTGTTGCAGCAAAATTGCCAAGGACAGTGGGATCGTAAAGAAAGAAGGCTGTTTTGAAATCACAAAGAGATGAGAGCGGTTTGGAATGCGATTCAATATTTTCTAGATTATTTGCGGGGGAATCATCTCAAGATATTTTCGGACAATGTAGCAGTAGTGGCCTATCTGAATCGACAAGGCGGCACCAGGAGTGCTAATGAGAGAAGTATCAAAGGTACTAGAATGGACAGAAGGTCATCTCAAAACTCTTTCAGCTTTGCATGTTCCAGGAGTAAACAATGTGGTAGCAGATTTCCTCAGCAGACAAGAAGTGCTGCCAGGAGAGACCTAGTGTACCAAGAAATTATACAGAGGTTCGGACGACCCCAACTGGACCTAATGGCCACGCATGTCAATGCAAAGGTCTCCTTCTTTTTCTCCCGATAACATCTCCCAGGAACAGGAGGGATAGATGTCTTCTCCCTACCATGGAGATTCGAGTTGGCATATGTATTCCCTCCGTTTCCAATGATTACCCGTATTCTAAAGAAAATCAGGTAAGAGAAAGCACAAGTCATAATAGTTCTTGCTTATTGGCCGAAAAGAGTCTGGTTTCCTTCAGTGCTGAGGATGGCGGTACAGGAACCTTGGATGTTGCCTCTGAGTAGGGATCTCTTACACCAGGGTCTATTGTTGCATCCAAATCTGCAGCAGCTCCATCTGACGGTGTGGAAGTTGAACGACAAGTGCTGAGGAAAAAGGGCCTGTCTGAGCAGGTCATTAATCTGTTGATTCAGACAAGAAAGAAAGTATCTAATATTTATTACAGGATCTGGAGAACCTTTATCTTTTGGTCTAATTCAAGAGTCGACGCTCAAAAAGCAGATACGTCTCATCTTGCTATTCTTGTTTGATGGCTTTGAAAAGGGACTGGCAGTATCCACTATCAAAGTTCACATAGCAGCTCTTCGTGTCTTGTTGGAGCAGAGATTGTCAGAAGACAATTTGGTGAAGAAGTTCTGTCAGGCAATAAAAAGGATACAATCTCGAATTAGATCAGTTCTTGCATCATGGGCTGAATCTGGTATTGAATGCTTTAATGTTGCCTCCTTTTGAACCATTACAAGAAATTTCATTAAAGTTATTAACATGGAAAGTAGTTTTTCTGATAGCCATCACGTCAGCCAGAAGAGTTGGTGAATTACAGGTTCTGTGGTCAGAGGAGCCTTACCTAAATTTCCTCCCAGGAAACAAATCCAAATTTTCTACCCGAATTAGTTTCATTTGAATCAGAACATTGTGTTACCATCTTTTTATCCACAACCACAGAACGAAGAGGAAATAAAGATGCATAATTTAGATTTAACCAGACCTATCTTGATTTATTTGGAAAGAGAATTTCGGAAGACAAAGCATCTGTTTGTACTACATTCAGGAGCAAAGAATGGTGAGACACCCACTAAGCAAACCATTTCTAGATGGATTAGAGCACTTTTAACATTTGTATACGAGGAAAGTGGTTGTGGAGTTCCGGAAGAACTAAAGGCACACTCTACCAGGGCTATAGCAACTTTGTGGGCTAAGAAGGCTCGGGTGTCAGCAAAGGACATATGTGCAGCAGCTACCTGGTCATCGATACATACGTTATCTAGTCATTACGAATTGGATGTTGTAGATGCCCACTTTGGGAAACATGTCCTTGAGGGGGCATTATAATAATTATTGGTATTCAGCATCAAGCCAAGGTGTCTTGTGTGTTCTATTACCCTCCCTGTATTGAGCATTGGTATATTCCAAAGTAATGGCTGCCATAAAGTAGCGCAGGAGTAAAAAGCAAGTTATACTTACCGATAATTTCGTTTCTTCAAGATACTTCATGGAAGCCTACAATATTCCCTCCCTTAGTAAGTGTTTTCATAGGATCCGGTTATAAGGAGACACTCAAAAGACTAAGGAGGAAGGGGAGTAGTGGCACTATATACCCAGAGTGGGTAGTACCTAGCTATTGAAAAAACTACCTGTCTAATATTAGGAGGATGGTATAAAATCCCAAAGTAATGGCTGCCATGAAGTATCTTGAAGAAATTAAATTATCGGTAAGTATAATTTGCTTTTTTCCTTGTCTTGGGCAATCATAAGGCCAGAAATGGGATGGCATAAGCAGCATTTTAACGCCTTCCTCTGCTTACAGCTGCAGCAGCAGGCGCACACAGCTCCTCCAGACACTGATAACGCTGGAAAACTGGTACAGGGGTGTAGCAAAGGGGGAAAGCCACTATTGTACACTAACTAATCTGTGTCCTGAAAATAACAAAATACCGGTGTTACACTGTGATATAACAGCTTGCAGCCTCACTGGGGCTGTTTAGCTTAGGTGTGCTGGTCTCCTTTATCTCTCGCATACAGTAAGGGCAGGCTTGCTATCCTATTACTTGTGTATGTAAGTGTTACTGTAAACATGGTAAAACACCAATTATGCAGTGTATGTCACACCAGATTCTCTCCTCTTACATCTGGTTCATTATCATGTGAACAATGTAGTCAGTCCTCACAGCTCAGTGAGGGGACTGGGGGGTGTGGGATGGTCAAGAGCTTCCTGACTAGGTGCCATTAAAACCATGATGTCTGATATGTCATCTCAGCTCACTGCTAATGCTCCAAAAACTCAACAATTGCAGCAGGCTGTTGCAGACCTAGCAGCAAGGGCTGACCAGCCCCCACTCTAATTCAGGACCACAAAAACGTGGATTGCCTGCTTTGCTCTCAGATTCAGATGAGGAAATACTGGAGGAGGGGGAGGAATTGGGACATATTACTGGGGTTTTCCTTCCTACACAGGTTATTGAACCCCTCATTTTGGCTATATGGGACGTGCTAAAGCTCCCTCTAGAGGAAGCTGCGTCACAGCAGTCGTCTTTCTTCACACAGAACAAGCCCAATGTCACTTTCCCTGATTCTGCAAAATTAGATGACCTATTTAAGTTAGCCTAGGGCACAGGTTCTCAAACTCGGTCCTCAGGACCCCACACCGTCCATGTTTTGCAAGTCACCTGTAGATTTTTAAAATGTGACAGTTGGTGATACACAGTGCAGTTGCTGGGTGACATGGAAAACGTGAACCGTGTGGGGTCCTGAGGACCGAGTTTGAGAACCACTGGCCTAGGGAAATCCAGATAAAAAAAAATAAGAATTTACTCACCGGTAATTCTATTTCTCGTAGTCCGTAGTGGATGCTGGGGACTCCGTAAGGACCATGGGGAGTAGACGGCTCCGCAGGAGACTGGGCACATCTAAAGAAAGATTTAGGACTATCTGGTGTGCACTGGCTCCTCCCCCTATGACCCTCCTCCAAGCCTCAGTTAGGACACTGTGCCCGGAAGAGCTGACACAATAAGGAAGGATTTTGAATTCCGGGTAAGACTCATACCAGCCACACCAATCACACCGTACAACTCGTGATAGGAACCCCGGTTAACAGTATGATAACAACGGAGCCTCTGAACAGATGGCTCGCAATAACAACCCGATTTGTGTAACAATAACTATTTACAATTATTGCAGACAATCCGCACTTGGGATGGGCGCCCAGCATCCACTACGGACTACGAGAAATAGAATTACCGGTGAGTAAATTCTTATTTTCTCTGACGTCCTAGTGGATGCTGGGGACTCCGTAAGGACCATGGGGATTATACCAAAGCTCCCAAACGGGCGGGAGAGTGCGGATGACTCTGCAGCACCGAATGAGATAACTCCAGGTCCTCCTCAGCCAGGGTATCAAATTTGTAGAATTTTGCAAACATATTTGCCCCTGACCAAGTAGCAGCTCGGCAAAGTTGTAAAGCCGAGACCCCTCGGGCAGCCGCCCAAGATGAGCCCACCTTCCGTGTGGAATGGGCTTTTACAGATTTAGGCTGCGGTAGTCCCACCGCAGAATGCGCAAGCTGAATAGTGCTACAAATCCAGCGCGCGATAGTCTGCTTAGAAGCAGGAGCACCCAGCTTGTTGGGTGCATACAGGATAAACAGCGAGTCAGTTTTCCTGACTCCAGCCGTCCTGGAAACATAAATTTTCAGGGCCCTGACTACGTCCAGTAACTTGGAATCCTCCAAGTCCCTAGTAGCCGCAGGCACCACAATAGGTTGGTTCAAGTGAAAAGCCGATACCACCTTCGGGAGAAACTGAGGACGAGTCCTCAACTCTGCCCTATCCATATGGAAAATCAGATAAGGGCTTTTACAGGACAAAGCCGCCAACTCTGACACACGCCTGGCCGAAGCCAGGGCCAAAAGCATGACCACTTTCCACGTGAGATATTTTAAATCCACAGTCTTAAGCGGCTCAAACCAATGTGATTTCAGGAACTCCAAAACCACATTGAGATCCCAAGGTGCCACTGGGGGCACAAAAGGAGGCTGAATATGCAGAACTCCTTTGACAAATGTCTGAACTTCAGGCAGTGAAGCCAGTTCTTTCTGGAAGAAAATCGACAGAGCCGAAATCTGGACCTTAATGGACCCCAATTTGAGGCCCAAGGTCACCCCTGCTTGCAGGAAATGCAGGAATCGACCCAGTTGAAATTCCTCCGTTGGGGCCTTCCTGGCCTCACACCAAGCAACATATTTCCGCCAAATGCGGTGATAATGTTTAGCAGTGACATCCTTCCTGGCTTTGATCAGGGTAGGGATGACTTCCTCCGGAATGCCTTTTTTCTTCAGGATCCGGTGTTCAACCGCCATGCCGTCAAACGCAGCCGCAGTAAGTCTTGGAACAGGCAGGGCCCCTGCTGCAGCAGGTCCCGCCTGAGCGGCAGAGGCCATGGGTCCTCTGAAAGCATCTCTTGAAGTTCCGGGTACCAAGCTCTTCTTGGCCAATCCGGAACCACGAGTATAGTTTTCACTCCTCGCCTTCGTATTATTCTCAGTACCTTGGGAATGAGAGGCAGAGGAGGAAATACATAAACCGACTGGTACACCCACGGTGTTACTAGAGCGTCCACAGCGATCGCCTGAGGGTCCCTTGACCTGGCGCAATATCTTTTTAGCTTTTTGTTGAGGCGGGATGCCATCATGTCCACCTGTGGTCTTTCCCAACGGTTTACCAGCATTTGGAAGACTTCTGGATGAAGTCCCCATTCTCCCGGGTGGAGGTCGTGCCTGCTGAGGAAGTCTGCTTCCCAGTTGTCCACTCCCGGAATGAACACTGCTGTCAGTGCTAACACGTGATTTTCCGCCTATCGGAGAATCCTTGTGGCTTCTGCCATTGCCCTCCTGCTTCTTGTGCCGCCCTGTCTGTTTACATGGGCGACCGCCGTGATGTTGTCTGATTGGATCAGTACCGGCTGGTTCTGAAGCAGGGGCCTTGCTTGGCTTAGGGCATTGTAAATGGCAGGGGGAGAGCCAGGGAGCGATCCTTCCAGCGGAGCTGTGAGGGAAAATGGCGCCAGTGTGCTGAGGGAGATGGCTCCGCCCCTTTCTCGGCGGGCTTTCTCCCGCTTTTTTAGTAATTCTGGCAGGGGTATTTTTACACCTATATAGCCCCTGGGGTTATATATGGTGTCAGTTTTGCCAGCCAAGGTGTAAATATTGCTGCTCAGGGCGCCCCCCCCCCCCCAGCGCCCTGCACCCATCAGTGACCGCAGTGTGTGGTGTGCATGCAATGGCGCACAGCTGCAGTGCTGTGCGCTACTTTGGAGAAGACAGAAGTCTTCAGCCGCCGATTTTCTGGACCTTCTTGCTTCTGGCTCTGTAAGGGGGACGGCGGCGCGGCTCCGGGACCGGACGACGAGGTCGGGTCCTGTGTGCGATCCCTCTGGAGCTAATGGTGTCCACCACTTAGGTAGGTCCGCTTCTTCTCCCCTTAGTCCCTCGTTGCAGTGAGCCTGTTGCCAGCAGGTCTCACTGTAAAATAAAAAACCTAAACTATGCTTTCTTTCTAGGAGCTCAGGAGAGCCCCTAGTGTGCATCCAGCTCGGCCGGGCACAGAAATCTAACTGAGGCTTGGAGGAGGGTCATAGGGGGAGAAGCCAGTGCACACCAGATTGGGCACATCTAAAGAAAGATTTAGGACTGTCTCCTGCGGAGCCGTCTATTCCCCATGGTCCTTACGGAGTCCCCAGCATCCACTAGGACGTCAGAGAAATACCAAGTGTCAAAACTGTTTTTACACACTTTCCCATTTGCTTCTGAAGGCAGAAAATTCTGGGAAGAACCCCCCGGCTGTGGACGTTTCAGTCTCTCGCCTATCCAAGAAGGCGGTGCAGCCAGCCCCGGGCTCCTTCACCATGAAGGACCCTGGGGATAGGAAGATAGAGACTACACGGTCTATCTATACAGCAGCGGGTATGTCTCAAGTACCAGTCATAGTAGGTTGCTGGATGTCTCATGCCATTCATTCTTGGGCTACTCATATTCAGGTGGGCCTCTTGGAGGATATGCCCCTGGTCACTACAGTGACCAATTTTGAACTTGAAATCGTTGAACCTTTACCTGAGGGTGTTCAAATTCAAAATGGAGTCTCTCAGAGCAGTGATTTCATGTCTAGAGGAGGGAAAGTTTCTGGTATCCGATTCCGATTTTGCCGCCTCACTAGGTTTATCTCAGATTTGCACTGTTGGACAGTCACTATCAATTCCAGGCACTACCATTCGGCCTCTCCACAGCCCAGAGGGTATTCACCAAAGTGATGGCAGAGATGATGGTTCTCCTCCGCAAACGGGGTGAACATAATCCCATTTCTCATACGTCCTAGAGGATGCTGGGGACACTTCAAGAACCATGGGGTATAGACGGGATCCGCAGGAGACATGGGCACGTTAAGACTTTCAAATGGTGTGACCTGGCTCCTCCCTCTATGCCCCTCCTCCAGACTCCAGTTTAGATCTGTGCCCAGGCAGACTGGATGCACACTGAGGAGCTCTACTGAGTTTCTCGGAAAAGACTTATGTTAGGTTTGTTATTTTCAGGGAGAACTGCTGGCAACAGTCTCCCTGCATCGTGGGACTTAGGGGAGAGAGAAGTCAGACCTACTTCTTATGAGTTTAGAGGCTCTGCTTCTTGGCTACAGGACACCATTAGCTCCTGAGGGTTTGGAACACTAGGTACGCCTAGGGGTTCACTCCCAGAGCCCGCCGTCATCCCCCTTGTAGAGCCAGAAGTTAGAAGACAGGTGAGTAGAAGAAAATCAGAAGACTTCAGTGATTGCTTTTGAGGCACCGCACAGCGGCTGCACGCCATGCTCCCACACACAGCGGCACTGTACGGTGCAGGGGGGGGTGTGTCTCCCTGGGCAGCACATAAATCCTCAAATAAAGACTGGCAAACAATAATATGAGTGCCTAGGCACTATATATAACCCCTGCCAGTATAAATAAATTAAATAGCGGGGCTGAAGCGCGCCATTGAGGGGGCGGGGCTTTAGCCCTCACAGCTCACATCTGCGCCATTTTCTCTCCACAGAGACGCTGGTCCTTCCAAAACACTACTGTACATAACAGGGGGAAAAACGAAGGGGGGGCACAGTTGATTGGTGCAAGATAAGTTAATAATAAAGCACAATATATAAGGGATTGAGCGCTGGGTGGTGAGCTGGTAAACTCCTTCTGTGTTCCCTGACAGAATTTACTGGGGTCCTTCCTTATAGCCAGTGTACTGTCGGGGGGTGTTTTCTAAACGTGTGTCGGCATGTCTGAGACTGAGTGCTCTGCCACAAAAACGGCTGTGGGAGTGACCCTGTCGGCGCCGCCGACTCCTGATGGTACATTAAAAAAAAAAGTGTAAACATGTCGGTAGATGTGTTTCCCAAGAGAAAACTATATGGGGACACAGAAGTGTGTGGGTGACCCTGTCGGCACCACCAATATCTGACTAAAAAAAAGAAAGGGCTATACCTATATGTATATATGTATAGTAAGGTTGCATAAAGCTGTGACCCAGACACAGACGTAGTAATATTTATGGAGGGTGTCATATTCATAGAATATATTTCCCTCAGACCCATTGGGGTTGCAAAAATGGTTTTCTTTTTCATCCACTAGGGGTCACTGGAGTACTCTTGGGGATATGGACGGTTTCCGTAGGAACAGGGCACTAAATATTTAAATTTAGAACACTCCACCCCTCCATATCCCCGAATACCTCAGTGTTTTTTCTGTGCTCGAAGTAGCAACAGGACATTGTGGCTGGGTCCACGATTCTTTTGAATCATTTTTGTTTTAAGCTTTTCTTTTTTCATACACATCCCTTTCCCCCTTCCAAAAGGCAGGGTCAGGGATAGTGCAAGCTGCTAATAGCAGCAGTGGCGTGTCGGTCCTCACTGAATGAGCTCCCTCACAGCCATACAGATCTCCTGCACAAGCTGGCCGGCGCTTGCAGAGAAGCCCCGTCGGAGCCTCATCACAAGCAGCAGGAGTCAAGGTATGTGAACGGGGCGGTCAGTTCCCGCTGCCGCCCCGCTGTGTGGGGACATTGTTACTGACGCCGGGATCCCTCTGCAGACGTCCGCCGCCGGCTTCGGCCGCTGCTCCGGCCCCCACCGCTGCACGTCCGCTGCTCACAGCGCTTCAAGACGCGCTTCCCGCTCTCAGTCCCTGCGCGTCCCGCTACCCGGCTCCCGCTGGCGTCCCCACACGCTGCGCTGCCCGCCCGCTCTGCTTCCGAAACGGAGCATGCAGGGGGGAGGGGGGGGGGCATTACAGCACGGTGATTATGTAACAGCAGGGTTATTTACACTGAGGGGGCAATACAGCGGCATGAGAGGGTAAACCTGCAGCAACAGCAGTATGCTAGGCTGCAGGGTTATTTACACGGGATTTCATATAAATGGCAATTTAACCTGCACTGTGATTATATGTGTGAGCATGGCAGCCATTGTTAACCATGCTTCCTGTGTCTTCCTGCTGTGATTCCAGAACGTTCCAGTACTACATCTCTACTGCGCAGGGGTGTTAGTGGGAATTTGGGATCACATTTCATAGTACTGGCCACGTGTACTGCACTTGGCCAGATATATATATAGAGACACCTTAGTACTATTTTACTGAGTCGTGCAAGTGTCTGTTTTGGTGTATTGTATTGTCTGTCGCCATAATGAGTAAGGCACCAGCAAAAACTAAAAAGCATAATTGCAAAGTCTGTGGCAGTGTGTTACCGGATGGATCTACCACATGTACAGTATGCAACAGGGGCCATGCGTGTATTAGGACTTACCGCGGCCACGTTTGATGACATGGAGGTTGAACTCCAGATCCTGGTCCGTAAGGGTATTCCCACGGAAGTAGTTCCCACACTTATTCAGACTAGAAAAGGGGTAATGTCTTAACATTACTACCGGTTTTGGAGAAAATAGGTTTCTTGGTGTGAATCCAAGAAGACTCCTACGCCAGAATTTTCAACGATTAAAATCGGCCTTATCGGTTTTTCTTTCTGAATCAGTTGGACTCCTTGTCAGAAGTTCAGACTGTCGTGAAGAGAGTGCACATCCAACCTCTTTTTTTGTGCCCCTGTGAGACCAGGGAATCTTAATGGGTTGTTGCAGTTCCTTAAATCACATTGGTTTGAACCTTTATGTAAGACAGAGTGAAATTCCTCACTTGTAAAGTGGTCGTCAGGTTGACCTTGGCATACGCAAGGCGAGTGTCTGAATTAGCGGTGTGGTCTCACAAGAGACCTTATTTGCTCTTTCATGAAGATAGAGCAGAGTTGGAAACTCGTCAACATTTTCTACCAAAGGTGGTTTCTTCTTTCCACATGTACCAACTTTTGTGGTGCCGGTGGCTACGGTCACCTTCGTTGAATCGAAGTCTCTGCATGTGGTCAGAGTTTTGAAAATTTATGTCGCCAGGACGGCTCCGTTTAGGAACACAGGCTCTGTTTGTCCTGTTTGCTCCCAACAAGGTTGGGTGTCCTGCTTCCAAGCAGACCGTTGTGCGCTGGATCTGTGGTACGGTTCAGCATGCTCATCTCACGGCAGGATTGCCGTTACCGAAATAGGTGAAGGCCCATTCTACTAGAAAGGTGGGCTCATCCGGGGCGGTTGACCGTAGACTTTCGGCATTGCATCTTTGCAGCTATTAAGCAAATATTTGGGCTAAGTTTTGCAGTTTTAATACCTTGGCCAAGGTTGACCTCATATTGGTCATTTGGTACTGCAGAGTCATTCGCACTCTTCCGCCCGTTTTAGAGCTTTGGTATAACCCCATGGTTCTTGAAGTGTCTCCAGCATGCTCTAGGATGTATGAGAAAATAGGATTTTAATACCTACCGGTAAATCCTTTTCTCTTAGTCCGTAGAGGATGCTGGGCGCCCATCCCAATGCGTACTGTATCTGCAGTTATTGGTTGTGGTTACACACAGGTTGTGTTACGATTTTTGTCAGCATATTGCTGCATATTCTTCATGCTGTTGGCATGTGTTCTGTTCAATGCCACGTTCTGTGGCATGCTTAAGGTGTGAGCTGGTAAAATGCTCACCATGATTTAACAATAAATCCTTTCCTCGAAATGTCTGTCTTCCTGGGCACAGTTCTTTAAACTGGAGTCTGGAGGATGGGCATAGAGAGAGGAGCCAGGTCACACCATTTGAAAGTCTTAAAGTGCCCATGTCTCCTGCGGATCCCGTCTATACCCCATGGTTCTTGAAGTGTCCCCAGCATCCTCTACGGACTAAGAGAAAAGGTTTTACCGGTAGGTATTCAAATCCTATTATCTGGACGATCTGCTGACAAAGGCATTGCCCAGGGAGAGGTTGTTGCAGTCCATTGTTCTCATGACTCATCTGCTCACGGAACACGGTTGGATCCTGAATCTTTCAAAATCACATTTGGAACCGACCAGGGGGTTGTCTTTTCTGGGATTGATCCTCGACATAGAACTGCAGAGGGTGTGTCTTCCGGGGGAAGGGGAAAGCATTGGAGATACGAACAATGGTCCGGGATGTACTGAAGCCAGCCGGGGTTTCGGTTCATCAGTGCATTCGCCTTCTGGGGAAGGTGATGGCCTCTTATGAGGCTCTACAGTATGGAATGTTTCATGCTCTGCCCTTCCAACTGAATATCCTGGACAAGTGGTCGGGATCTCCTCTATACATGCACCAGAGAATACTCACCTTCTGGAGGGCCGCAGGTTGGGGATTCAGGACTGGATCCTTCTAACCACGCATGTAAGTCTCTGAGACTGGTGCACAGTCACTCAGGGGGAAACCTTCCAAGGAAGGTGGTCAAACCTGGAATCCAGCCTACCAATAAACATTTGGGAACTAAGTCTTCTCCAAGCGGCCCATCTTCTGCGAGATCGTGTCATTCAAGTGCAGTCGGACAATGTAATGACAGTGGCTTACATAAACCGACAGGGCAGAACGAAGAGCAGAGCTGCAATGTCAGAGGTAACAAGAATCATCCCCATGAGCAGAAAAACGAGCGTTGGCGCTGTCAGCAATCTTCATTCCGGGATTAGTCAACTGGGAAGCGGACTTCCTCAGCAGACACGATCTCCATCCAGGAGAGTGGGGCCTCCATCTGGAGGTGTTCACGGAGGTAACAGATCTTTGGGGTGTACCTCAAATAGACATGATGGCCTCTCGTCTCAACAAGAATCTTCGGCGGTATTGTTCCAGGTCAAGGGACCCACAAGCCGTGCCGGTGGATTCCCTAGTGACTCCGTGGGTGATCCAGTCTGTCTACATGTCTTCTCCACTTCCACTCATTCCAAGAGTTCTAAAACTCATAAGGAGAACAAGAGTTCAGGTAATCCTCATTGCTCCGGACTGGCCAAGAAGTGCTTGGTATGCGGACCTTCTGGATCTACTTCTAGAAGAGCCTAGGCCTCTTCCTCTTCGGGAGGACCTGCTGCAGAAGGGGCCGTTCGCTTATCAAGACTTAGCACGGCTACGTTTGACGGCATGGATTTTGAACGCCAGATATTAGCTCAGAAGGGCATTCCAAACAAGGTTATTCCTACCCTGATACAGGCTAGGACAGGAGTACCGTATAAACATTACCATCGTATTTGGGAAATATATGTATCTTGGTGTGAGTCCAAGAAGTTTCCTATGGTGGAGTTTCAACTGGGGCGGTTTCTCTTCCTGCAAGCAGGTGTGGATATGGGCCTGAGGTTGGGATCCGTAAAGGTCCAGATTTTGGCCCTATCTATTTTCTTCCAGAAACAGTTATCTTCCCTTCCGGAGGTTCAGACTTTTTTGAAAGGGGTTAGGCACATTCAGCCTCTTTTTGTGCCGTGGGATCTTAACGTGGTGCTGCAGTTCTCGAATCGGATTGGTTCGAGTCTCTTCAGAAAGTTGAGGTCATGAAAGGACGTGGAAGGCTGTCTCTTTGTTGGCCTTAGCTTCTGTCGGAGCTGGGGGCTTTGTCTTGTAAGAGCCCCTACTTGATCTTCCATGAGCTCTGGACACGTCCGCAGTTCCTTCTGAAAGTTGTGTCGGCATTTAATGTCAACCAACCTTTCGTGGTGCCAGTTGCTACTGACTCAATTTCATCAAAGTCCTTGGATGTTGTAAGGGCTCTGAAAATCTATGTGAAGAGGACTACTCGTCACAGAAAATCAGACTCTGTTTGTCCTGGATGATCCCAAGAAACTTGGGTGTCCTGCTTCTAAGCAGATGATCTCTCGCTGGATCATGTTCACTATCCAGCATGCATATTCTACGGCAGGATTGCCGTGTCTTAAGTCTGTTAAGGTCCACTCTACTCGTAAGGTGGGTTCTTCCTGGGCGGCTGCCCGGGGTGTCTCGGCTTTACAGCTTTGCCGAGCGGCTACTTGGTCAGCGTCGAACACGTTTGCAAAGATCTGCAAGTTCGATACCTTAGCCACTGAGGACCTGAAGTTTGGTCAATCAGTTCTGCAGGAGCCTCCACGCTCTCCCTCCCATTTTAGAAGCTTTGGTACATTCCCATGGTACTAATGTGGACCCCAGCATCCTCTAGGACGTAAGAGAAAATATAATTTGAATTACCGGTAAATCCTTTTCTCGTAGTCCGTAGAGGATGCTGGGCGCCCGCCCAGCGCTTTGTGATCCTGCAGTGGTTACTTATTTCAGTACTTCTTAGTTTTTGGTTGAGTACTGTTTTGTTACTTTCTTAAGTAATATTCTTCAGCCGTTGCTGATGTTTCAAGCTAGTTAGCTTGGTTTTGCCTTGTGTGTGAGCTGTTGTGAATCTCGCCAATATCTGTGTAAAATCCTTCTCTCGAAGTTCTCTCAAAGTTGTCGGTCTACTCGTGCACAGTTTCTAGACTGAGTCTGGTAGGAGGGGCATAGAGGGAGGAGCCAGCCCATACTCTCAAACTCTTAAAGTGCTGGTGGCTCTTAGTGGACCCGTCTATACCCCACAGTACTAATGTGGACCCCAGCATCCTCTACGTTCTACGAGAAAAGGATTTACCGGTAGATAATTAAAATCCTATTATCTGCCCGCATTATGTTACCCATAATGTACATGGTACATCCACTGAAAACTGAAAATAAAGTGTAGGCTAGAACATCTATAAAAAAAACTAAAACAATTGCTCACAAAGGCTGCTCACCGGTCCAGCTATTGGTTAATCTGATGGGCCCTGCAGGCACTTTTGCCTGCCCCCCTTTGGTAGATTACATGGTGCTTAATTAATAAACACCAGATCGAGGGAAGTAAGGAGGGAGATGCCATCTGAGTTCTATTGAAAATCTGTTTAACCTTTCCATGTGCTTTATTTCAGGGCATCTTCTCCTCTGTGCTGCATTCTGATGCAGATGAGGAGATGGAAATTAAGCAGACCAAGATTTTACAGGAGACCAAAATAGGTAAGCGGCAAAGGGATGGCACGTGGGAGTATGTTACACAGGAGAACTGCTTTGTTGCTGATGCCGAGTTCACAAAACATTTTATGTTCCACTCTCTTCTATACCCTTTTCCTTTACTGAACTTGATTATTCTATGTATCCAAGCCCTGCAGGACAGAACCAGTGTAAAGTTTTGATTTACTTTCAAGGAAGAGCAATACCTAATCACACTGTGGTTCGGGCCGCTGCGGCTGCTAAATGTAAACAAGAAACCCCTACAATGTGTATGCACGTTGCATATACACGCCATCACGCTATGCGCACAATGCAGCGACACGTGTGGCTTGTTCCCCAAACAAGAATGGAATGCGACACCAGTAGTTAAATGTTATGTTGTGGTCCAACGCATCAACAACATTTACTCAAGTAGAAAATAGAACAATATTACAGAGAAGAGCTACAACCAATAGTACATACGTTTGTTCACTAGCGCTCCCGGATCAAGGTCTCAGTCAGTCTTAGCAAGATGACCTTCAGAGAATAGCCTGAGCCTGGTCAGGAAGCCTCTCTTTTATACAATGGGTCCAAATACAATGCAAAAGGTAATGTAAGCTCTTCTTCCATAGGTCATGGGGCAGGTCATTTAAAGTACATGAGTGGTCATAGGTTGGTTTGAATGAGTGGGCGATGCTTGGTCCAGGTGTGCTTGCAGGTCTCCACCACCGGGTTCCCGCCGAATATCATGAGTACAGTATTTACAGTATTTATGAATATTACAATTCTGTGCATATCTATGCGCAGAAACATGCGATTAACTGCACATAACAACCGTAACATAGATCTCACAATACTGCACATCTTGAAACCAAACATGAAGTCCTAACCTTGTTCTGTCCCCTTACATCCTGTAAAGCTGGATAATCTCTATTGTTCTGCCCTTTGAGTAAATGTAACTTGCTAGCAATGTGTGTGGAGACTGTGTAAATTGTGCACTATATGAATTGAATATGTCTTTGTAGCTTTTCTGTGCGAATGCGTATGCTACCGTATATACTCATACCACGCGCCAATGCGTGTATGCATACACACGGAGAAAGCGCGCACGCACAGAGGCTACGGAGTGTAATATTTTCGACTTTGACACCAGAAAGAAACATAAACGGAGAATGAGGAATAGCATCATCACTTCTTTGGGGGAAGGGGAGCATCATCTATGATAAACAGAAGTGCTGGATCTAATTGGGTGTAGGGGGGCTCTGTGTTCCCAGTGAAAGAAAAAAAGATTTAACTGAAGTATAAAAATGCTGTTTTCTCATACAACAGATCTATTTTTTAATGGAATGTTAATAGTGAGCCCTTGCCCTGGACATACAGATCTTGAGTAGCAGAATCATTACCTAAAATTGCACTGCTCCCTCAGGCTTTTGTAGTAGCCAGGAGCTTGGCCTATCTTCTTCCAACATGACACTTTATTTCCCAGTTAGAATGACTACTTTGGAGCCATGAAGCTGCTGGAAAGTGATATCCCATCAATTTGGTCTATTTAAGATATTGGACAGGTGATATTTTAGTTGAATAATTTCCACAGTTTCACCACTGCTGTCATTTTACAGGGAAAAAGCCAAAGGGGAAGAACAAGAAAAATGAGAAAACCATCCAATCAGCCCAAAACACTGAAGAAACTATTTCAGAGACGAGCCCCAAACAAGCATCTGGTCGTCCTACAGGCTCTGATGCGTCTAACCGGCCTCCCACCATCGTAGACTCCAGTGACTCTGACAGCAGTGAGGATGAGACGTAAGTCAGCTGGAGATCCTATGTGCTGTCTAGAAAAATGATCTGGTCATGTTACATTTTGTAGCTTTCTTCTTCCAGGGATATTAAATCGATGAAGAGAAAGCTAGGAAAAAAAACGGACGAGGAGAAAGACGAATTTGAAGTGGTTCCAGTAGAACGGGCAGGTAATTCTTTTAGATATTCAAATTATCATAATAAAAACGGCACGTCAAGGAATTTCCCACACAGAAATTGTTACTTGGGATGTCCGGTGTAGTTGTGCAGCACAACTTAGGAAAAATGTGTCAGACGCAGACCCTAGCCTATTAATTGTCATCACCCCTGCCTACAAATGACGCTGCGGCTTATTTCACTTTGACCATTGTCGTGTCGATTGATCTGCACATACATCTTTGAATCATACAATCACAGACACAATCTGCATTGTAAATAGTCACATTCTATCTTTTCAGTTAAGCGATCTCGTGTTTTGGACCCAGAAGGTCTTTGTCTTGGAACAGTCATTGCCACATCTAAGAAAGCTACTCGGGAACTGATAGACAAGTCTTTTAACAAGTTGGTACTTTTTTTTGACAGCCCTCGGAATGTGTGATATATACACGCTATTTCATCCTCATTTCCTGTTCCCTTTAATAGGCGTTCCTTCAATGAAAATGAAGATGAGCTCCCAGATTGGTTTGCTTTAGAGGAACGGAAACATAGGATTGTTCAGATTCCTGTAGACCGCCAAATGATGGATGAATATCGCAAGAGGCAGCAGGAGCTCAATGCTCGACCAATCAAGAAAGTGGCGGAAGCAAAGGCCCGAAAACGGAGAAGGGTGAGGCCTTGCATGGGTGGGGAAGTATTGGACAATGAGGAGAGTATAAAAAATCAGCACCGTGGGAAGTGGAGAAAGAATAATCTTGCATTTCTCCGGCAGGGTCCACAGGTTATCCACAGGATAACAATGAGATATGATGAAGTGACACCTAGTTTGCACCAATCGGTCAAAGCTTTTCCGGCCTCCCAGCATGCAAAGGGCCCATCCATATATCCCCGCCTCCAGTTTTTTGTTTGGTGCAGCAGGAGCTTGACCATGGTCAGAGGGCTGCTGGTTTTTAGCAGCCCTAAACTTTCTTATTTTATTTTTATAGCCTTACTATTTTTTTTTGAGTAATCTTTCTTAAAAGCGTCTTATGCGTACCTTAGAAAGAGTCGCTCCAACAACTCTCCGCCGGGTCACGACAACGCTTACCCACAATACAGTGCTGTTTTGACGGGCATCTGTGTCTGATATACTAGCAGGTCCAGCAGAGGTTACCAGGCTGTGGCCGTAGCACGGGGTGAAGGTAAGGCATCGGTTCCGCCTAGAAGGGGCACTGTTTTGGGTGGAGACCACCAAACAGTAGCTGATGCAGCTGCCACCTCGGGTGCACCAGCGCTAGGCCTTAGGGATCAGAGGCTCCAGGAATACTATGAGGCTGCGATCCCTTGGGTTGAAGTCAGCAGTGGGGAGTCAGACGCTCTCCTGGTCGCCCCTTCCCGCGGTTCATGACCAGTTTCCTCCGAGTCTCCCGCCATGAACTGTTTCCCACTTCCGCCTCAGACGCTGTACACGTAGGGGACCCAGTCGCAGCATAGGCGGCTGTGTGACTGGTGCGTCCGTGTTCACTGAGCGTCTGTGTTCACTATAGGTTCATGGAGTGGCAGTGTACACTAGTAGCATCTGGATCCACTCAGCGTTCGCTAACGTATTGATCGGTCTTGGAAGCGAGGTGAGTCTCTCTGTATCCCACTCTACTGAGTATAGGTTATACATCACTAAGTCTCTATCTACCCTTTGAGTACGAATAGTTAGATTAGTGCCTATTGCATATGAGTTTGTATACATTTACTACTGTTTCTTTCTTCGGCAGGGTCCACAGGTTATCCACAGGATAACATTGGGATATGATGGAGCGACAGCGGATTGGCACTAAACGATCACAGGCTTTCTGGTCTCCCAGAATGCACCGGGCTCGTCCATATAATCCCGCCCACTGACTCAGCCAAATCAGTTTTTTGTTTGGTGCGGCAGGAGCCGGACCATGGTCACAGGGCTGCTGTGTTTGGCAGCACTAAGCTTTATTTGATTTATTTTTATAATCTTTCTATGTTTTTTGAGTGATCTTTCTTAACAGCGTCTTACACGCATATTGGAAAGAGTCGCTCCAACAACTCTCCGCCGAGTCGCAACAACGCTTACCCGCGGTACAAGTGCTGTCTCGACGGGCGTTTGTGTCGGATATTACTAGCAGGTACAGCAGACGTTACCAGGCTGTGGCCGGAGCACGGGGAGAAGGTAAGGCATTGGTTCCGTTTAGAAGGGGAATACGAACACAGCTGCACTGTTTTGGGAGGAGCAAACAGTAGCCGGCGCGCCACCACCAGGGGTTCTCTAGCGCTAGGCTTTAGGGATCATAAGGCGCCAGGATTAGTTGAGGCTGTGATCCCTAGGGTTGATGTCAACAGTGGGGAGTCAGACGCTCTCCTGGTCCACCCTCCTCCCAGTTCATAACCAGTTACCGTGCGTCTCCCGCCATGAACCGATTGCCTCACTTCCGTCTCAGACTCTACCACGAGGGGACTCAGTTGCAGCATAGGCTCTGCGTCTGTATACACTAAGATTTACCGCTAAGAGACTGGGTCGCAGACATGAGCGTCTGCATGCACTAACGTTCACTGAGCATCTGTGTCCACAAGTAATGACCGGAGCGGCAGTGTACCCTAGTAGCGTCTGGATCCACTCAGCGTTCGCTAACTTATTGATCGATCCTGGAAGTGGGGTAAGTCTCCCTGTATCCCACTCTACTGAGTACGGGTTATACAGCACTAAAATTCTATTTACTTTTGTTTGTATGAATAGTTAACTTTAGTGCCTATTGCATATTAGTTTTATGTACAATACTGTGGTTTTCTTCGCAATGCGTCTGAATACTTTAAAGATCTGTATAGAACAGAATTCAGTTATATGTACTCCTACATGCTTTGAGATGTTTGTAGTTGATAATCTGCTCATATGATGTATGTGTGTGTGTGTATATATATATATATATATATATATATATATGTGTGTGTATAATATGTGACTGACTGCTAGTGTGATGCTGACTTAATAATAGTGATTGTCGGTTGATACTTCTGATCCTTAATGCAGGTGCATGGGTAGGGTCACACACATCACTTTAGAGAAATGTGATTACAGTCACAAATTGTGTAGTACACTGTGAAAGTGCTGAGTATTTATTATGTCTAAGGGCGGCATACACTAACAAAAACACTCATATATGTTTGGCAAAAAAACTGTATTATCCTCAATGATCTGGTACAGGATGGTTATGTGTAAAAATGATTTGCTGTTTAGCATAATACATTCCTGATTACATCAGGTATAGATAGACCCATTGAGGGATGTTTGCATAGACCTGGTACAGTTTAGCTAAAATGTTAATTCTTACATTATTAACACATGCTGCTCACTGATTGTGGTATATCTCCAACAGCGTCTCGAATAAGACAAGCTGATGATCAAATGTAAATAAATTATCGACTTCCCAGGCTACACATGATAATCATCAGACGATGAAAAGCTCTATATACTCTACTTCAGCATATGGTGAACAGGTAAAAGAGATCGGCTAAGTAAATAAGCTGAATAAAGGAGAGCAAAAATAGGGTAGTCTGTCAATAGAGGCAGCAGAGCCTGGGGTAAAAAATAAGGCACTTCTGCTTAAACGTCCCAAAAGACCAACCTGGGTCAATAACAGCCACTGTACGAGGGCAGAATTCAGGAAAAAGGTTTGGGTTATACCCAATAAAGTAGAATGCTCGGTAAATGGGATTCCAATATCTTTTTAAAACTAGTGACGGTTAAAAATAGGGAAGTGCCTCCCAAAACAGATATGCATATCATTTGATAATGCAAAAATCTATAGGGCCTCTGCCATCAAAAGATTAAGACCATATTGTCTTTGTCTGAGGCAGTCATAAGGACAGCCAGGACTTCACCTTGAAATCTATGGCTACACCACACTGGATAGGCCCAATCTCACTAGATTTTGGAAGCTAAGCAGTGTTAGGCCTGGTTAGTTCTTGGAGGGGAGACCACCTTGAAATACCAGGTGCTGTAGGTACATTGGGCTGAGGTACTGGAAGACAGGTTTCAGCACCTGCAAGGGAGTAAGAATCCCATATAGGTCATATGGACACTAATGTTCCAGGGCATCAGCATAACAATCGCTGTTCAAGAACAGTTTGGTTCACATACAGGGGAAGCTGATTCAGAATCTAAGAAGCTTCTGGAATTTTTTGCCTTGGCTGGAAGTTTGTTTGAGTTAAGTTATTCCAGAGTCAGAAACAGACTCCACGAAGGTCACGTTTCCTTCCACATATAACCCCAAGTCTAGGGATCTGGTTCGGCTTTGTCGGTCATAAAGGAACGTAACAGCCCCAATACAATAAAGTTTGGTAAGGCAAAGAAGCAAAGGCAACCAGAGGCCAGCTTCCAAACCAGAGGCCATCAGCATTATGATGTGGGTTTCCTTCTAGCGGATTTCAGAAGGATAAGGGGCGACTTCTTCAGTTTGCCTAGATTTGATAGCAATCTACAGATAGATGCCTGGGTGCAAGAAGCAGTATTTCTAAGGTTATACTTTCCCTGCTGGAACCATTCTCCTAAAAGGTTTCAGTCTCAGCCCATCTCTGGTAGAGACGTAGGCGAGGGATTGGCATGTAGCAATTCAGAAAATGTTTTGTCAGGAATAGTCATTCCAGTAACCCATGCACAATCGGGGGGTTTATTCCCACCTGGGTCAAAAACAATCCCTCGCCCCATTTTCAATTTCAAAAACAGAGAAGTTTGGGTAACACGGTTCACGTGGAGGCAACTCCATAGTTGGGTGGGGAGCCAATATATTATATGCTATTCCTGGATAAGTCGGGAATCTTACCTTAAGGCTCCTATAACACTATCCATTTGTGTTTTCTCAAGGTTTACCATCCTTCATCAAAATTTCAGTTAGGCCTTACCCTTTGGGTTAGCCACAGCCACAGATTTACCAAAATGATTATGGCAATTTATCACCGTTAGTAGAGGTTAAGAAAATTGCCATACCTTGACCACCTTCCTATCCGGACACAAATACAAGAAAGGTGCTGTGTCGTCTACAACATACAAATAACTTGTCTGCAGAGGCACGGGTGGTTAATAAATGTGATCATCTCTGGTTCCATAACATAACTCACGGTGGGGCTATACTGAATTCGAGTTTGCAGGAAGTAATTACCTCGGAACAAGATATCCAAGGCAAAGCTAGGAGAGTGGTTACAATGTCAAACAAGATCAATTCACGCAGCAATGCGAATGATGGGTTTGATGGTGTTAACAATACACATGATGGAGTGGGCATAATTCCACTCAAAGCTTTTTCAGCATCTTCATCTTCGGCCGCATCACACTGGATATGTCTAATCTCAATGATGTTGGAAGTTAAGCAGTGTTGTACCTGGTTAAATTCTCCGAGGGCAAGACCATCTGTGAATACCACGTGGTGTAGGTGGGCCAGATGGACAGTACACAAACAAGTACGTGGTACTGGAAAAAAATCGGTAAGAGGTAGCCTGGGTGCTACAAACATTCCATGTAGATCAGAGGATACCTTTTTCTTTTTGGATATCAGGTGGGGAAATCCTGACAACAAATACAAGTCTTCACGGCTATGGGGACCATTATCCGGAAAATTATGATTCCGGGGATTATGGACCACAGAAGAAAGGTGCCTGCTAATAAATCTTTTAGCACTTCAGGCCCTATACTGGGTCCTGATTTAGGCATGGGACATTCCTAAAGAAAGATCGGTCCAGATCCGCAAGGACAAGGAAATAGCAGTAGTGTACCTCAACTTTCAGAGAGGAACACGTAGATAATGAGCAAGAAAGGAGGTAAATCACATACTAAAGTGTGTAGAACTCCATCTTCCAGCCTTGTCCGCAGGGTTTGTTCCAGAAGTCCTAAACTCAAGAGCTGATTTCTCAGTCGACACGTCATTCAGGTAAATGAATGGGCTTTTGCACCCTAAAGTCGTTTCAGACTCTGGTAGACAGATGGACTTGGCCAGAGATAATTCTCATGGTGTCCCATCTGAACAACAAAAGCCATAATCAGGTCAGTAACAAAGGAAGTGATCTTTGTGGATGTCTTTTTAAGGGGAATTTTATTTCTCTTAGGTGTTTCTCAAATCATTCTGTTACTTAGGATAGTGAGGAAAATACAACAAAGATGCCGGGATTCTGTTAAGCCCCGGCTTGGCCCAGAAGGCGTTGGTACAGGGATCCGCAGAAAATGTTGAATACCTTTTCTGTTTCCTCTACGCCCACACTAAGATAGGGTCCTTGATTATCACAGATATCTGGATCAACTGTTTAATGGCGTGGCTCTTGAAATCTATATACTGAGGTCCAGAGGATTCTCACAAATGCTCAGAGCAAGGAAAAACTTCCTTGACTCATATTTATCACCAAATATGTCAAGCTTATATGCATTGGTGCATTGAAAGAGGTATAGACCCGAAATCTTGCAGTTTCCAGGGTTTTAGCATTCCTTCAAACAGGAATAGATAAAGGTTTAGCAGTGGCTTCCTTGGAAATACAAGTGTCAGCATTGACTGTATGGTTCCGAAAGAAAAAATGCCAAATTGCAGGATGTGCGCACTTTTTCCCAGGGAATGCTGCGCATTCAGTCTTCCCTATTTCCTACTACAGGATTAGGGAATTTAAATCTAGTCCTCATAGCCTGTCACGTTGTTCTGTTTAAACCACTAAGTAAAGTGGATTTTAAATGGTTGACAGCAAAAGTTCTCTTCGGCTGACTATGGCATCAGCTAGAAGAGTGTCGGATTTAGGAGTACTGTCATGTTAATCTCCTTTTCTGATGTTATCTAGGTACAGTAGTTCTCAGAACTAGGTCTGGGTATCTTCCTAAGGGGTGATCTACATTCCACGTTGTCCGGGCATTAAGTATCTACATGGATCGTTCCAGTGCCATTAGAAAGACAAATTCTCTCTTCATCCTCTACGGTTTTCACAAGAGGAGATGACCTGCTACTAAACAGACACTAGCAAGATGGCTTCGAATTACGATTTCAGAAGCGTATTCTTAAGCTGGTTTCCCTGTCCCGGCTAATGTCTCTGCTCACTCTACATGTAAGGAAGGTCTTTCATGGGTAGCACAATATTGTGCTTGAGCAGAACAGATATGTAAGGCAGCCACATGGCTTCCAATAAACACATTCATTCAGACATTATGCCTGGGATATCTTTGCCTCTCCTGATGCTCAATTCGGGCGTAAGGTTCTCCTATTTAATCAAGAGCGTCCCCACCACTAAAAATTGCTTTGGGAAGTCCCAATGTGATCCTGTGGATAACCTGTGGACCCTGCCGGAGAAATATACGTTATGGTAAGAACTTACCGTTGATAACGGTATTTCTCCTCTGTCCACAGGTTTCCACATGGATCCCACTCTGATGCACCTGATTTGAGAATCTTGATACTCTAAACTCTTCCCTTTTGCATGGAAGAGAGTTTTTCGCCTGAATAGGGTTCTACATAATGCTCCTGCCTAAATGCTTTGGAAACAACTGATTTGACTGAGTCAGTGGGCGGGATTATATGGACGAGCCCGGTGCATTCTGGGAGGCCAGAAAGCTTGTGATCGTTGGGTGCCAATCCGCTGTCGCTCCATCATATCCCAATGTTATCCTGTGGAAACCTGTGGACATAGGAGAAATACCGTTATCAACGGTAAGTTCTTACCATAACGTATATTTCGCATTGCGTCTGAATACGTTAGATCTGTTAAACATGATGCAGTAATATGTTCTTCTACTTACTTAAAATGTAGTTGATGATGTTCTCATATTGCTTATTATACTAGTGTATAACATGTGACTGACTGCTAGTGTGATTGCTGATGTTACTATATTTCTGTCAGTTTGTTTATTCCGATCCTCAATGCTGGTGCATGGGTAGGGTCAGACCGTATGTCACTTTAAGAAATTTAAAGTGATTACAGCCACAAATTGTGTAGTACACTGTGGAAGTGTTGCTTTTTTTATCATGTCTAAGAGCGGCAAAGGAGAGGATGGTACACTCACAGCAACACCAACACTCGTATCATGTTTGTCTTGCAAAGCTGTGTTATCCTCTCAGGATCTGGTTCAGGATGGTGTGTGTAAATTGTTTTAGCTTTCACCAGGGGTTAATGAAAAATACAAGGCAGATTCAGGTGCAGATGGATCCACCTTGGGCTATGTTTGCACAGACTTTATCCAGTATAGCTGAACGGATAATTCCTCCAACTCCTGTGCCAGGAATAAGTTACACTATTAACCCTTACATGCAGCTCCCCACCTAAGGTGTATCATTTTCAGCAGCAGCTTCTCAAAAGAAACAAGCTGATAAGGCGGTGGTAATTAAATCTTCACCCTCACAGGCTACATATGATTCAGAAGAGGATTCATCGGAAGATGAAAGCTCAATTAATTCTACTTCGGCATACAAAGAGGAGGAAGGTCTCAGCTCCGTGGATATAGCTGAGTTAATTAAAGCAATGAAAGACATTCTATCCTTAGAGGATTCAGCAGAGCCTGTGTTAAAAACCAAGGTACCTGTGTTTAAACGTCCCAAAACAGCTAAGACTGAGTTTCCAGGAAATTATGGAAGAGGCTTGGGCTATGCCCAATAAGAAGTTTAGAATTCCTAAGTAATGGAATTCCAATTATCCTCTTCCATCTGGGGATTGTTTAAAAAGAGAGATGGCGCCTAAAGTAGATATTTGATTAGTGCGAAAATCTACATTACCTTTGCCTTCAACAACATTAAATTATGTCACGGATAGGAAAATGGATGGTTTTCTAAAAAAATATTTTTTCCCTGTCTGGGGCAGTCATAAGGCAAGCCATGGCTTCAGCTTGGATGGCAAAGGCAGTGGCTGCCTGGACTGATGCATTGGAGGGGGATTTTTGTATAGCTTATAGAGAGCAAAAATCCCATATAGCTCATATAAAACAGGCTGCAATGTTCCTGGAAGAAGCAGCATTGGATATGGATACTCGTGCCTCCAGGGCATCAGCTTCAACAATAGCTGCTCACAAAGCAGTTTGGCTACGTACGCGGAAAGCTAATTCAGAATCTAAGAAGGTTTTGGAATCTTTGCCCTTTTCTGGCAATATTCTTTTTTTGTAAAGAATTGACAGATATTCTTGAGTCAGAAGTAGACTCCAAGAAGGTCAAGTTTCCTTCCACACACAATTTCAAACCTAAAGTTCCGGCTTTTCGGCTCTTTCGGTCTCAAGGAAAAAGTGATGGCAAGCAGGCCCAATACAAGAAGTCTGGTAAGACTAGAAAGCATTGGGCTAACAGAGGAGCAGTTGGGAAAACAGATAATAAATCATCAGCCTAATGGTGCGGGCCTCCGCCTGGGGCGCCCCAGGGTGGGGGACGACTTCTTCAGTTTGCACAGATCTGGCAGCAGTCTACAACAGATCCCTGGGTGCAGGAAGCATTATCTCTAGGTAATGCTTTTGCCTTCAAGAAGCACCCTCCTCGAAGGTTTTTTTTGTACCAGCCCGTCTCATGTAGAGACGAAGGCCATGGCTTTGTTAGAAGCAGTTCAGAAATTGCTTCAGTCAGGAGTAGTCATTCCAGTTCCTCCTGCACAACGAGGATGGGGTTTTTACTCCAACCTGTTTTTAGTTAAGAAGTCAAATGGGTCATTTCAGCCCATTCTCAATCTCAAAGTGCTGAATAAATACATTTGGCTACCTCGGTTTCACATGGAGACGTTACGTTCCATCATTTTGGCCATGGAGCCAGGGGATTATATGGTATCCCTGGATATCCAGGATGCTTACCTACATGTTCCTATAGCACTGTCCCATCAGTGCTATCTCAGGTTTGCTATCCTCCAACAGCATTTTCAGTTCCAGGCCCTATCTTTTGGGTTAGCCACAGCTCCCAGAGTATTTACCAAGATTATGGTGATAATGGCAATTTATCTCCGCCAGCAGGGGATAAGAATATTTCCATACCTCGACGATCTTTTAATCCTGCCACATACGCAGGAATTGCTCAGAGTATTTCTTCCTCTGAACAAAATGTCCAAGATTCAGTCAAGGATTCAGGACTTGTTACAAAGTCAAAAGGTATCCATTCATGCAGCAATGCGTGTGATGGGTTTGATGGTGTTAACATTCGACATGGTGGAGTATGCACAATTCCACTCGAGGCCTCTGCAGCGTCTGATTCTTGCCAAATGGAATGGGTTGCATCAGACGATAAAAACACAGACTTTGGTTCTTACGATAGAAGTAAGAAGGTCATTAGCCTGGTGGCTACAGACATCCCATCTGGACAAGGGGAGACCCTTTTGGATATCAGATTGGGAAATTCTGACGACAGACGCCAGTCTCCAGGGCTGGGGAGCAGTGTCAGGCAGGTTGTGTTTTCAGGGGCAATGGACTAAGGAAGGAAGTTGCCTACCAATAAACATACTGGAACTTCGGGCCATATACATGGCACTGATTCAGGCAAAGGACATTCTTCAGGGAAAACCAGTCCAGTTCCGCTCGGACAATGCAACGGCAGTGGCGTACCTCAACCATCGAGGAGGAACTCGCAGCCGAAAAGCCTTGTCCGCAGTGTTCGTTCCGGAAGTCCTAAACTGGTAAGCGGACTTTCTCAGTCGACACACCATTCAGGCAAGCGAATAGGCTCTACACCCGGTGGACTTCTAGACTCTAGTAGACAAGTGGGGTTTGCCAGAGATAGATCTCATGGCGTCCTCTCTGAACAACAAAGTGCTTGCATACAGGTCAAGAACAATGGATCCCAGATCGATCTTTGTGGATGCCCTGTCGGTGAGATGGGATTTTTATCTGGCTTATGTGTTTCCTCCAATCACCCTATTACCCAGGGTGGTGAGAAAGATAAAGCAAGGAAAAGGTGCCGTGATACTAATAGCTCTGGCTTGGCCTAGAAGACTTTCGTACACAGATCTGCAGAGGATGTCGCTGGATGTTCCACTTCTGCTCCCTCAACGTCCAGATCTACTGATGCAAGGTCCTTGCTATAACACACGTCTGGATCAACTGTCTTTGACGGCGTGGCTCTTGAAACCTCTATCTTGAAGTCAAGAGGATTCTCACAACAGGTAATTAAAACTATGCTCAGAGCAAGGAAACCCTCCTCAGCTCGCATTTATCACAGAGTATGGCAAACCTATATTCATTGGGGCAGTGAACGGAAGGTGGACACTGGATCTTTCAGAGTTTCCAGGGTCTTAGCATTCATTCAAGCAGGAATGGATAAAGGTTTCAAGGTGGCTTCCTTGAGAGTGCAAGTATCAGCATTGACTGTATGGGTCCAAAAGAAAATTTGCAATTTACAGTATGTGCGTACTTTTTCTTTTATTCCTCCTGAAAGCTCTTCAAGTTAGTTTGTCCGCTTGCGAGCAGGGCCTTCCTACCTCTGTCTGTCTGTTTTTACCCAGTTTTGTTCTATTACTGTTCTAATTGTAAAGCGCAACGGAATATGCTGCGCTATATAAGAAACTGTTAATAAATAAATAAGTTGCCCCGTTTGAACCACTTAATAAAGTGGATCTTAAATGGTTGACAGCTAAAGTTTTCTTTCTTTTTCATCTACCTAGGGGTCATTGGAGTACTCGTGAGATATGGACGGGGCGTTCGCAGGGATAGTCACACTTAAATATTTAAATTAGTAACCCTCCACCCCCTCCATACTCCCAAAGGTGCCTCTGTGTTTTTCTGTGCCTCCGTCGGGAAGGTACAAGTGGAGATTCTCCACAGTTTTCTTCTATTTTTAGTTTTAATTTTTTTCACACAATCCCTTTCCAGCTTATCAAGAAGCTTGGGTCTGGGATTGTTGATGCTGCTGAGTGCAGCAAGTTGGCTTGTCTGTGCTCATCAGAGGGGCACCGCCGTAGACCAAAATCAGCCTTTGCTGATTTCAGCCTCAGGCTGTACAAGGAGATGGACAGAACTTATACAAGGAGTAGCCCCGTCTTAGCCTCCACTACACGCAGGTAATGAGCAGCCAGGCAGCTCACACTGCCGCCGCTCACTTGTTGTTTCTTTGTTACTGGGGAATGTAAGGGGAACATTATTAAACTGTTCCCTCGCTGACTGCACGTCTTCGCTCCCCGCTTGCCTCCCGCAACCAGGTCGCGGACTGCCAAGCCGTGGTCCGCCAGCAATAGCTGCAGGGGGGAGATTGCAGGGGGGGGAGATATTATGCTTGCAGCAGCACCATGGGTTACAGCTCACAGTGCAGGTTTCTGGAAACTAAGCTGTGTTTTAATACCTCAAGTGGATTCCCTGCTATCAGGCTATAAAGCCTGTTTTAAACTTATGTATTAATGTATTTGCAAGAATGTTACCTACTTTGCATGTACAGTGATTACTCTAAAGGGCAATGTTGTTTTTGTTATACGTAAAATGTGTATAATGTCAAGCACATGGCTGGTCGCCATTTTAACTCAACTTCCTGCTTCTTGCAGGAAGTTTGCTACTGTCATACAACACTCGGCCAGTGTTAGTAGGAATTCTGTACAGCACAGGTTTCACTGATTGTAGTGTGTCCCACGTGCACTGCACTTCGGGCTTATACACACTTTAGTTACATTTTTACTGAGTCGTGGGACTTGTCTGTCTTTGTCTACTTGTCTGTTTGTCAACATAATGAGTAAAGCTAATGCAAAATCAAAAGAGCAGCTTAGCTGCAAGGTCTGTGAGAGTGTATTACCTGATGGAACTACCACATGCACAATATGTCTTACAAATACTAACCCTTACCCTGATCCTCCTTGGGCGATGCTAGCGGATGTAATGTCTGGGTTACAATCAGAATTGGCCGCTGCGCGAAAGGAGCGTGAGGCGGCTAGATCTGAGGCTAGGGTAATACCAAAAGTGGCTCAGGAGATGTCTAGGACTGCAAGGGTTACAAAAGTCCAAGTCTAGCTTATTTCCGAAAAATAGTTATCATTTGTCTTATAATTTACCAGTTTCAGCAATGTTGCATTCTGACGATTCAATGCCAGACCTGATAGCTCAAGAGGAACATGAGGAAGGTGAATTGGGCCAGGAGTCCGATAGTGAGGTTACTGATAGTCCGGCCATTGATAATTTCATCAGGGCAGTATGTTAGGTTCTAAATTTTATGGAGGTTGAGGAACCTCTTTCAAATGATGAAGTGTTATTTGCTAAAAGACAGAACACCGGTGTGTTTTTCTTATTCAGATTCTCTTAATAAGCAGTTAACAGAAGCATGGAAGAATCCAGATAAACGGTTTTCTATGCCTCGGCGGTTTTCGGTCTAGCTACCCATTCCCAGAGTCTATGACGTCTAAATGGGAAAATCCACTGGCTGTGGATCCCTCGGTGTCAAAACTATTCCAGTACCAGCTGCTACGTCAGAGCGTAAGCTAGAAGCTATGCTAAAGTCAATGTATACAACAGTAGGGGTGTAACTTAGACCTGCTTTGGTCAACAAGGCTGTAGTTGCATGGGTGATCACATCTGCGAATCTGCTGAGTATCTAGGTACGGCTTCTATGGACGTCTGCCAGGTTAGTTCTCTCCTTTCAGCTTCACTAGTTGTGGCACAACGTGCACTTTGGCTGTGTTCTTGGCAGGCGGAAGCAGAGTCCAAACGAGGAATAGAAGCGTTGCCTTACGCTGGCGAGATGTTGTTTGGTCCTGAATTGGACAAATGGATTTCTTAGGCCACGGGGGGGGGGAAGTCTGTTTTCCTACCATTGCCTTCACAGGTTCCTAAAAGGAAATACTCTGGACCAGCATTCAAATCCTTTAGACCTCAGTCCTTTCGAGGCCATGCTAGAGGAACAACCATACACAATAGATGTGGTAGAGGACGTGGTTTTCAACAAACCACTAACCGTCGTCAGGACGCTAAGACCACCGACAAGCCAGTGGCATGACGGGCTTCCAACACAGATGGGTGGATCCGCAACTTAGTGTTCAAAGGTTACAAAATAGAGTTCGATTGTCTTCCACCATGGCGATTTTTCAAGACAGGTCTGCCTGTGTCAGGAGACAAGGCGGTTCTGCAGACCGCAACTCAGTCTCTCGTAGATTCAGCAGTTTTGATTCTGGTTCCTGTTCACCAACAGGGTCAAGGTTATTATTCCAGTCTTTTTGTAATACCAAAGCCGGATGGCTCTGTCAGACAGATATCGAACTTAATGGGTCTCAATCAGTACGTCACTCACTACAGATTCAAGATGGAATCCCTGCGGTCAGTGAGTGCAGGTTTAGAGTCACAGAAATTCATGATTTCGCTGCATCTCAAGGATGCGTACTTACACCAATTTGGCCACCGCATCAGGTGTACTTAAGGTTTGCAGTACAACAAAACCATTATCAATTTCAGGCTCTACCGTTTGGCCTATCGTCAGCACCTCGGTTGTTCACGAAGGTGATGTCTGTGATGGTAGCTCATCTCAGATCCCTGGGAGTGATAATAGTCCCGTACTAAGACGATCTGTTCATCAAAGCTCAGTCTCAACAGATACTCCTTCAACATGCCTTACTAACGTACAATGTACTAGTTCAGCACGGTTGGATTGTCAACTTCAAGAAATCAAGTCTGATTCCATCTCAAAGACTTTAATTTCTAGGAATGATTCTCGACACGGTGGATCAACGAATTTACCTGCCAGAACAGAAAGTACAAAGTATTCGTCATCTGGTACAGTTTGTACTCAAACCAAGGACAGTCTCGGTGCATTTGTGCATTCGACTCTTAGGAAAGATGGTGGCGTTTTCGAAGCACTCCAGTTCAGAAGATTTCACTCACTTCATTTTCAACTGTATGTTCTCGCACAGTGGACAGGCTCACATCTACAAATTCATCAGATGGTGCAGCTGTCTCCAAGGGCCAGAGTATATCTATTCTGGTGGCTCCAAGTACACAATCTCACTGCAGGAAAAAGGTTCAGAGTCTGGAATTGGATAATTCTGATGACGGACGCAAGTCTCAGAGGTTGGGGAGCAGTGTTCCAAAATTGTCAGTTTCAGGGTCAATGTTCAGACAGAGAAAGATTACTGGCAATAAATGTCCTGGAACTCAGGACAATTTACAACACGCTGCGACAGGCAGTGCACATGCTCCAGTCTCAGACTGTTCAGGTTCAGTCAGACAACGCGATGGCAGTCGCATACATCAACAAACAAGGAGGAACTCGAGTTGCATGGCCATGCGGGAAGTTGCTCGAATTCTGAATTGGGCCAAGTGTCACCAAGTGATATTGTCATCAGTGTTTATTCCAGGAGTGGACAACTGAGAGGCGGATTATCTCAGCCGTCAGGATTTTCATCCAGGAGAATGGGCATTAAATCCAGAGGTGTTCCAGATGTTGGTCCAGCGGTGGGGTTACCCACAGGTGGATCTAATTGCATCTTGCCAAAATCATCAAACACCCCAGTATGTGTTCAGAACAAGAGATCCAAAGGCAGTGGCAGTGGATGCTCTCACAATCGCGTGGCTGTACAGCCTTGTGTATCTGTTTCCACCTTTTCCGCTGCTTCCTCTGTTGCTAAAGCGGATCAAATGAGAGTCCACGACAGTCATATTAGTGGTGCCTCATTGGCCTAGGAGAGCGTGGTTCTCTGATCTCAGAGGTCTACTCGCATTACGGAATCTGTTATACCAACCATGTTACATGCTAGAAAGCCAGTTACGGCAACTCATTATCACAGGATTTGGTGTGCCTATATAGGGTGGTGTGAAGCTCGGAATTTTCTGACATCTTTCAAGTTACCCTGTCTTTTGCTATTTTTACAGACTGGGTTAGCTGGAGGACTATGTTTATCTACACTAAAGGTGCAGGTCTCTGCCTTATCAATTTATTTTCAAAGGCGTTTGGCCTTTTTGCCAACTGTTCACACATTCCTGCAAGGTGTCCTCAGAATACAACCTCCATTTATACCACCTACAGCGCCATGGGACTTGAATCTGGTTTTATATATTTTTTTTTTCAGTCTTAAAATTTTGAACCCTTACAACAAGTGGATGTTAAGTTTCTGACTTTGAAAACGTTTTTTCTGCTAGCCTTAGCTTCAGCAAGGCGTGTTTCAGAATTGGGTGCCTTGTCCTGCAAGCCACCGTATTTGGTGTTTCATGATGATAAAGCGGATCTTCGGACGAAACCCGCTTTTCTACCAAAGGTGGTATCTTCTTTTCACATCAATCAACCAATTGTAGTTCCGGTATTATCAAAAGGTGCAGGAACTCCAGCTACTTTGAATGTGGTACGCGCATTACGCGTTTATGTAGCCCGAACATCAACAGTACGTAAAACAGATACATTGTTTGTTCTCTCTGATGCAGTCAAGATGGGTTGGCCAGCTTCCAAGCAGACCTTGGCCAGATGGATTAAGCTGACTATACATCAAGCTAACTTTCATACTAGGCTACAACCGCCTACATCAGTTTCAGCTCATTCCACACGTTCTGTGGGAACTTCATGGGCAGCAGGTCATGGAACTTCTACAACGCAACTATGCCGTACGGCTTCATGGTCATTGGTGCACACGTTTGTGCGCTTTTACAAGTTTGATACGTTTGCGGCATCCGCATCTAGCTTTGGCTGTCTAGTGTTACAGGTGCCAAACAGCTCTCCCGCCCAAGGGGGAAACTTTGGTACGCCTCAAGAGTACTCCAGTGACCCCTAGTGGATGAAAAAGAAAATAGGATTTTGGTACTTAGTAGATAAATCCTTTTTTTTTTTTTAATCCACAGGGGGCACTGGACGCCCACCCAGAGCAGTTTCACCTGGCTTGAGGTAAGTTAAGTATATCTTATGGTAACACATTCTGACCGAATTGTTAAAATGATAAGATGATTGTTATTTATTGTCGTGTCAACTGTTTAGTTGTCTGTTTCGTTATGTGTCAACTTTATTGTTGTCCGTTTCGTTATGTGTCAACTTTATTGTCCGTTATTTTATATTGTTATATGTAATTCTCTATTGTTCATCCTCTTTATCGCTCCTGTTCGGTTCAGTAAAAACACTGAGGTACCTTTGGGAGTATGGAGGGGGTGGAGGGCTACTAATTTAAATATTTAAATGTGCCTATCCCTGCTAACGCCCCATCCATATCTCAAGAGTACTCCGGTGCACCCTGTGGATAAAAAAAAAAAAAGGATTTATCTGGTAAGTACAAACATCCTATTTTCTACTGGCTATGGCGTCAGCTAGAAGAGTATCCAATTTAGGGGCATTATCATGTCATTCCCCATTTCTGTTTTTTTTTTTTTAAATCCAGATAAAGCAGGTATCTGGGTATCTTCCGAAGGTGGTGTCTAAATTCCACCTTAATGAAGAAATTGTAGTCCCGGCTTTCCATGTACCGGGCCTTTCTGCGGGAGATGCATCGCTGGGCGTGGTCCATGCATTAAGGATCTACGTAGATCATACCAGTGCCATCAGAAAGACAGATTTTCTCGTCATTCTCTACTTATTTCACAAGAGAGGATGGCCTGCTGATAAAGCAGATGCTGGCAAGATGGCTTCGGATGACGATTTCAGAAGCATATTCTCAGGCTGATCTCCCAGTTCCGACTAATGTCTCTGCCCACTCTACTCATAAGGTAGATCCATCATGGGCAGCACAACGTGGTGCTTCAGCAGAACAGATATGTAAGGCAGCCACATGGTCTTCCATTAGCACATTCATTAGACATTATGCCTTGGATACCTTTGCCTCTCATGACGCTGAATTCGGGCGAAGAATTCTCCTGTCCAATCAGAATTGACCAACCACTGAATTGCTTTGGGAAATCCCATTGTTATCCTGTTGATAACCTGTGGACCCCGCCGGAGAAATATACGTTATGGTAAGAACTTACCGTTGATAATGGTATTTCTCCTAAGTCCACAGGATCCACAGCGATCCCACCCTGACGCACCTGATTTGAGGATCCTTTCACTCACTAACCCCTTCCTTCTTGTACGGAAGGGTGTGCATGTGTGTTCTTATCGTCTGATTAGGGCTATCTATGATGCTCCTGCCTTGAACTCTGGAATACAACGGATTTGCCTGAGCAAGGAGGAGGGGTTATATGGATATAACGGACCGCTGCATGCTGGGAGGCCAGAAGAGCTTTGACTGATTGGGGCAAATCCACTGTCCCTTCATCATATCCCATTGTTATCCTGTGGACTTAGGAGAAATACCGTTCTCAATGGTAAGTTCTTACCATAACGTATATTTATTTTTGTTCCCATATAACACTCCTCATTCTTTGTACTTCATTGTGTGTCCTTGTTGATGTGCTTTCTGTATAGTCTCGTTGTCCTCTTTCATCTATTCTGGGGGACACTGATGTGACTGTGGGTTGCGGGTGTGGCAGGAAGGAAGGAAGGCACTAACACTGGGAGGCAGAATAACATGAGACACCCTCATTGCCTTAGTTTGTTTGCAATGTCATTGTATTAGTTGCCGACATAAGCCTATTAGTGTACAGGTATGCTTGGGGACTTCTTTGTGAATACCTGTAGAGAGTGGATATATTTGTTTGGGGTGTGGAGGCAGAACAATGTTTTTTTAATGTTTAAAATGTCTGATTTATGAATCAACAATACCTCGTATAGTTCCCACCTTGTCAACATACTGTAGTTCCAACACACTTGTGTAGTAAGAGACCAGTACAGTAATGCTCGGTACACTACGATATGTCACTAGTACATCAGCTGGTGTGTCCAGCCGATATGTCTGAATTATGTCAGCCCTACAGCACAGCCGATGCCGATATGTCATGCAGATGTCGGTATATCTACCTGTGTGTACAGGTGACCCACTGACATAACCATTATGCGGCTACAGGAACTGCCAACAATGACCTCACAACTGGGTGGGCAGGTTTAAGATATACAAGAATCATATTTTCTCTTTCATCCACTATGGGACACTGGAGTCTTATACAGTAGGGGTGTGAAGCTTGCAACCGGAGGTGTGGCACAATCTAATAATTAGCATTGTCTGCACAGCCGGTTCCTCCCCTTTCACATCCCTCATCCCCCAGTTTGAAAAATTGTGCTGGAGGTACAGCACGTGGGAGCACTGAGCTCCTGACTAATATCTGAAAAAGACTAATACAGTGTGCTGCGTCAACCTAATGAAAAGGGAGACAAAGCCTGTTTATATTGGAGAGACAAAGATCCCTTTTGAAGGGCACTACATCTCTCTACAAGGAGTGAGTAATGGTTTTTAAAATGAGGGCCCAGGTTAGGCTTTTATTTTTATGTTTTTTAACTTTTTTAAATATATTTTAATGTTTAATCCCCGTCAGCATAAACATGAGGTCACCACACAGTGCCACGGGCAACAATCAGACCGCGGGCAGTGTGTGGCACGGGGCTGGAGGAGAAGCGCCGGGGGGATGTGAGTCAGCTGCCCTATGCAGCCGCTGACTAGCGCCATGGAGTACTTGGTAGCGGCGGTCCCGGAGCGTGCACACAGGAGCCGCGTGAGATTGATGATCGGCAGCCCTGACAAGCGATGCTACGGGACTTAGGAGAACGGTCCCGCAGCAGTTGTTTTCCACACGGCTGAGGAGAGCTTCAGCCACGTGAGGGGAAAGACAGGCATAACAGCGCGCATCCATAGAGAGAAACTGTGGGGAAACTCTGCTTAGCAGGATAATGGGTTTTGCTTTGGTTACCTATGAATTATGATGGCATGCTGTGAGGTGCCCAAGGATTTTTTAGTGGTGGCCATTTTAGTTATACTAACTGGCGCCACTAAGGGGCAGGGATAAGCCCTTCCCCTCGTAGGATACAAGGGGGATCATTTTTTGGTTTTGCAACGGCTCCATCTGCTGGTTGAAAGTAAAACATTACAGATAGAATAATGAGGATCTCCTGAACAGATTAATTATATTTTACTATTATATTTTCAAAGGAATTCTGTTTCAAAGATTCTGAGGAAAATATACGGAAGCAAGCGGATACCAACTCTAACATTGTAGTTGATTTACGGTTGGAGTGTGAGGGTTGCGAGTCGGCTGGTGTTTTTAATATTTTTTTTTTTTTTGTAATTAATTATAAATTTATTTTGTCCTGCTCCTTTTCTATCTAAAGAAGGGAAAAGTAATTCCAGTTGGATCAGATACCTTCACTTACGTCATCTCTCAGTCTTTCTCTTCCTAGTTTAAAGGGTGAAAGCGCTGCGTAATACCCTGGTAAGGGGTTTAAACAACATGTCTAAAGCAACCAAGACCTCCAAGACCTGCCTTGAAAAAGAGTTTTTACTCGAAACGCGTTGGCTAAGGAGGCCTTGGTGCAGGTGAACTTTATGTGCTCCTCTGAGAAGGTAAGACCCCACTTTAAATATATTTAAAATTCGACCCAGAGCAAGGAACCGGAACTTTGCTCTCCAAACAGAGGGTCACCTTGTCAGATCTGCACACTTCCCCTGCTCAATGCTGGAATTTTTTACTAATTTTATAATAATTTTTTACTTGCTTGTATAATAAATTCTTTTGCTGGTTTTTATATCGTGTTACCGGTGTGGTTGATGCAAAGATACCATGATATGAGGATCCACATACGTTCCACTGTGAGTAATGGTACGCCATATTACATATAACAAAGAAACCGCTATATACATCTACCGTCCTCTCACTGAGTAAGTGAGGTACGCTGTAATTAGCAGCCATATTCATATTGTTCACAACAGAGAGAGAATTATACCTTGATGTGCTGCCATTATTGAGATAAAGAAACTGCTATATGCATTTAATTTTCCTCTCACTGAGTAAGTGAGGTACGCTGTGGTTGGACATCATATTCACAATTTTTTCCTATGAAAAATTGAATGTGCTACATAAAAGATACCTTGATGTGCTTCTATTCATTCCTCACTGTGTAAGTGAGGTATGCACATATTCCACCGCCGTCATCAAATAGATCTCCTAACCTAAAAATTACTCCAAAAATAATCCCCAGAATTTATTCACGTTTTATATAAACTGAAAAGTGTTATCTTAAATTTATACACAAAGAACATCAATCAAAAACAATTCCACACATGTGTTTTCCCTTTATTTTTTCCATGTGTCTCATATCCATGTGAACATACCCTAAGATCCAGAGAAGGAACCACATCTGGGAAGAAAACCCCCCAGTTATAGAGATAAGTATACCTCTGGGTTCCTCTTTCCACTATTTTTTCCATCCTCACAGACACAGTAGCGCCATCTTCTTCACAACTTCCATATTTTTCACTAGAAACTAATGTGCGCAAGGCAGTTAAAAGACCTCTTCCTATTATTCCGGAATCAGAGGAGGAAGAGGGTCTTCTCATTGATACAGAGGAAGGTGAGTTAATTGAATCTAACCTAGACGCCGATTTCCCGGAAGAGGACACGACGATCTCGGGTCTTGATTATTTAATTGACGCGGAAAAGGAGATCCTAAACTTTAAGGTAGAAGAAGTAAAGGAGCCAGAAGATTTCGAATTGTTCGAATCCCAAAAGCCACGTTCAGCAATGTTTCCCATTCCTAAATCCCTCCAATCTCAGATGGAGGAGGCTTTGAAACAACCTGACAAACGCTTTCAATTTCGAAGAGGTTTCAAGTAACTTATCCCCTACCTAAGGGTGTAATGGATAAGTGGGAGACTCCACCAGTAGTGGATGCTTCCCTAGGACTGTTGTTGAAGAAGACAATCTTACCAATACCTAATGTAAAGACTTTAAAGGATGCTTCAGACTGTAAGGTTGACACAGCTTTAAAGTAAATTTTTGTAGCGGCAGGTGCAGCACAGAGACCTGCGATTGTCTGTGCCTGGGTCAACAAGGCAATGGGAGCATGGTCTGGACGTATTGTACAGGCTGTTGAGGAGGAGAATAGTTTAGAAGAGATTACCTAACTGGCGGAACACATTCGAGAATCTGCTTCATACTTGTGTCAAGCAACAAAGGATATTAGCAGGATAGCGTCGCACATCGCCGCATCGGCCATATCGGCTAGACGGATTTTATGGTTTAGAGAATGGCAAGGAGACTCTGACACCAAGAAGGCGGAATCCATCCCCTTTGGGGGTGAAATGCTTTTCGGTCTAGAGTTGGACAAGTGGATTGCGCAAGCTACAGCAGGGAAGTCCACCTTTTTGCCTACTCCTTATACGAGAACCGTTCCACAGGTTAGGAGAGGTTATTCGGGACCAGCGTTTAATTCATTTAGATCCTTTCGAGCCCGAGGAAGAGGTTTCGGTACACAAGTACGTGGAGGCAGGGGTAGAGGCCGCTCACAGGCAGCAACCAGAAAGCAGCTGACAAAACCGTGGCATGACGGCCTCCCAGCTCACCTGGGGTCCCCCTTGGTGGGCGCACATCTGGAAGGTTTTCGGGAAATCTGGGCCAAAACCTCACCAGAACTTTGAATAAACAACATAATCTCCCAGGGATACAAACTGGATTTTCAACAAAGGCCTCACAGTCCGTTTTTTACAACGGGATTGCCTCTGTGCCCTCAGAAGGCAAAGGCACTACTAACAGCAATTTTAAAATTGCTATGGTCAGAGGTCATTATTCCAGTCCCCGCCTCTCAGAGAGGAACGGGCTTCTATTTCAATAATTTTGTCGTGCCAAAGCCAGACGGGACGGTCAGACCGATACTCAATTTAAGTTTTAAACCCGTTTCTAAGGGTCTACAAATTCAAGATGGAATCAATCCAGTAGGTCATTGCAGGCTTAGAACAAGGTGAGTTCAAGGTATCCATGGACATAAAGGATGCATATCTGCATATCCCAATCTGGACTCCTCACCAGGCTTACTTATGGTTCGCACTGGTGACGAATCACTACCAATTCAGGGCCTTGCCGTTCGGTCTATAATCAGCCCCAGGAATCCTTATGAAGATCATGGCAATCATGGTTGCAGAATTGAGACTGTTGGGGGTCACGATTATACCTTATCTAGATGATCTACTGATCAAGGCAGCATCTCAGGAACAGCTAACCAAGGGTGTTCAGACTTCTCATCAATTTCTCATTCAACATGGATGGATTGTGAATTTCCAGAAATACAACCTCATGCCAACTTAACGGATTCAATTCCTCGATCTCATCTTGGACACGGTACAATTGAGAGAATTCCTACCAGAGAACAAGGTCCAGGACCTGAAGAGATTAGTGGCTCAGGTACTGAGGACACAAACTTTCTCTACACCTCTGTGTGCAACTTCTCGGGAAGATGGTGGCGTCGTTCGAGGCTCTCCAATACGGCAGACTTCATTACCGACCATTCCAGATGAGCCTCATTGCTCAGGGAGCAGGTTCACACTGGCTTCTCCATCGAAGAGTCAGACTACCACCGCGCATACGAACCTCCTTAATTTGGTGGTCGTTGCACAGGAATCTTGCAGCAGGCAAGAGATTCGGCATTTGGGATTGGAGGATCCTGACAACGGACGCCAGTCTCAGAGGTTGGGGTGCCGTCTTAGAGGAACATCAGTTTCAGGGCAGATGGACGCTACTGGAGAAGAGCCTACCCATAAACATTCTCGAACTAAGAGCAGTTTACAATGTGCTTCTCTTAGCCTGAAGACCAAGTCAGGGGTCAACACGTAAAGATACAATCGGACAATGTCACGATGCCGGCTTACATAAACCGTCAAAGAGGAACAAAGAGCAGGATGGCGTTAAAGGAAGCCACAAAGATCCTGTTGTGGGCAGAAAGGCGAAACATTATCCTCTCGGCAATGTTCATTCCAGGCGTGGAGAACTGGGAAGCAGATTATCTCAGTCACCAGGACATGCATCCGGGAGAGTGGTGCCTACATCCACGGATTTTCGACATGGTGGTAAGGCGATGGGGTCTACCTCAAGTTGACCTCATGGCGTCTCGGCAAAACCATCAGATGCCCAGATATATGTCCAGGACAAGAGATCCAGCAGCAGGAGGAGTGGACGCATTAACAATTCCTTGGTGTTACAGGAGGGTTTACATTTTTCCACCTTTCCCACTCATACCCACGGTTCTGAAAAGGGTGAAACGAGAACTAGTGTGGGCAATTATAATCGCACCAGATTGGCCCCGCAGGAGTTGGTACTCAGACCTGAGGGGGTTACTAGCGGAAGATCCTTGGCGGTTACCTCAGAGAGAGAGGACCTGCTGTCTCAGGGACCGTTCCTACACCCAGACCTGAACAGGCTGCATCTAACGGCGTGGCTAATGAAACCCGGATCTTAAGAAACAGAGGGATACCAAGAACGGTCATTCCTACTATGACTGCCGCTAGGAAGCCAGTCACAGTCATGCACTACTACAGGATTTGGAAGAAGTACATGGACTGGTGTCAGGAACGTGGGTGGAATTCAACGAACTTCCACTTATCCAGACTCCTACTTTTCTTTCAGGCCGGTATAGATGTAGGACTGAGGCTGGGCTCTCTGAAGGTTCAAATTTCGGCTCTCGCTATCCTCTTTCAACAGCGGTTGGCATCCTTGCAAGAGGTTCAAAACTTTTTACAGGGGCTTCTGAGGATACAGCCCCCTTTTCGTCCTCCCACTGCGCCGTGGGACTTAAATTTGGTGTTGGAATTTTTGAGATCACCAACTTTTGAGCTTTGGCCAGGAGGGTTTCTGAGTTGGGAGCCTTATCGTATAAGAGTCCCTTTTTAATTTTTCATGAGGATAGGGCAGAACTCCGTACAAGAGCAGATTTCCTTCCTAAGGTTGTTTCGGAGTTTCACGTAAACCAGCCAATAGTGGTCCCATCTGTTCAGGGTCTCGCAGATGGGGACATGTCCTTGGATGTTGTCCGAGCTTTACGGGTATACATACAAGTTACGTCGTCCTTCAGAAAGTCTGACAATTTATGATGGGCCAAAGAAGTGTTGGCCAGCATCTAAGCAGTCTTTGTCTAGATGGATTAGACTTGCCATTCGGCAAGCTTATATTTCTTGTTGCAAAGAGGTTCCAGTTCAGACGGGTGCTCATACCACCAGATCAGTGGGTGCCTCATTGGCGGCTGCCAGAGGTGCTTACACTACTCAACTTTGCAGAGCGGCGACGTGGTCCTCAGCCCACACGTTCTTGAAATTTTACAAGTTTGATACCTTTGCGTCCGGAGACTCTAAGTTCGGACGTTTAGTTTTGCAGGCCACCGACAGCACTCCAGGGGGATAACTTAGGGACGTCCCCTACTGTATAAGACTCCAGTGTCCCCTAGTGGATGAAAGAGAAAAGAGGATTTTGGTACTTACCGATAAATCCATTTCTCTGAATCCTCTAGGGGACACTGGACGCCCGCCTCGGTGCTGTCAACCTGCTGTGTTCAAAGTTCTTGTTCAAACAGTTCGTGCAAACAGCGTTAGTTTTTCTGTTAAAAGAGTTCTTGGATGATGATTGATATGTTGTACGGTTCGGTTCCTCGCCATGTGCTATTGTATCATGTCCTATTCTTTCAGTCAAATTTTCCAAACTGGGGAATGAGGGATGTGAAAGGGGAGGAGCCGGCTGTGCAGACAATGCTAATTATTAGATTGTGCCACACCTCCGGTTGCAAGCTGCACATCCCTACTGTATAAGACTCCAGTGTCCCCTAGAGGATTCAGAGAAATGGATTTATCGGTAAGTACCAAAATCCTCTCTTCTCTTGCATCCTTGGGAGACTTAGGGGGTCATTCCGAGTTGATCGCTCGCTAGCTACTTTTAGCAGCCGTGCAAACGCATTGTCGCCGCCCACCGGGGAGTGTATTTGCAGAAGTGCAAACGCTTGTGCAGCAGAGCAGCTGCAAAATAATTTTGTGCAAAACAAGACCAGCCCTGTAGTTACTCTTTGTGTGCGTTGATTCTAAAGATGGAGGGACGGCTTTTGCCATCACACACCCGTCCAGCGTTCGTCCAGCCACGCCTGCGTTTTCCCCGACACGCCTGCGTTTTTCTAAGCACTCCCTAACAACGGTCGGTTGCCACCCGGAAATGCCCACTTCATGTCAATCTTCCTGCGTTCTGCCGTGCGATTGAAAGCTTCCCTAGAACCTGTGCAAAACCATAAAGGACTTTGTAACCGTACGTCGCGCGTGCGCATTGAGGTGCATGCGCAGAAATGCAGATTTTTAGCCTGATTGCTGCGCTGCGAACAGCAGCAGCTAGTGATAAACTCGGAATGATCCCCTTAATACGATGGGATATAGATGGGGTCCAAAGGAGCCGGTGCACTTTAAATTTCTTCACTGGGTGTGCTGGCTCCTCCCCTCTATACCCCCTCCTACAGGCAGTTTAGAAAAAAGTGCCCTCAGGAGAGGATGCACACTCTGGAGCTCCAGAGGATTTTTTCTTCAGTTTATTTTAAACTTAGTTATTTTCGGTATACTGTTTGGGCAACAGGTTACCTGCACCGTGGGAGTTAGGTGAGGGGGACGGTTACTGGTCTCTTCAGGCGTCAAAGCCTGTTGGTACCGAAGGGCGGTCCCCCGGTTCTTGGGGCTGCGCAATCGCAGGGGCAGCATACGGGACCCTCCCTGGGGGGACCCGCTGTAGCCCCCCTGTGTACACTGGCAGCGGTGGTGAAACTAGTAGGGGGAGAGCCGCTACTGTATACAAATCTAGTGTCCTGAAAAGGACAAGTAATCCGGTTTCTACTGTGAGATATATAGTGCCCGGCACTCCCCGTTATTCCTAATGCCCGGGTGCCCTCCTCAACAGGTGAGTTTACAAAGAAAAAATAATGGCAGCGGCACGCCGGTGTACAATAAAAAGCAGCTTTAGTGATGCAACCAATCAATCACATGAGGCCAACGTTTCGGGGCCCGTAGCCACTTTGTCAAGGCGTGAACAAAGAACAAAAGACTTGTGGAGACCCACGGTGAGGAGGAGCTGAACCGGATCGTATTGACTGTTAGATTAGATACATAAGAGGACATAAGCTCCGATAGGAGGGACAATAAAGTTGAAGATGCTGAGTGATGGTTCAATCTGTTTGCTGATGTATAGTCTGTATGTCAGTATCTATTTACAAAAGCCACTGATGAATCGGGCTACTTCACTATGTTGTATGATAAGCCTGCCAGGTTGTCACAATAACTGTGTCCATTAGACCAGAAATACATTATAACCCATGTAATGTATGACCACAGTAAGTGAATAATTGAACTAAACTGGAATGTTGATGCTGAAGACTAAGTGTGTAGAAGAATCAAAACAGGCTATTAAGCCTGTGCTTGTGCAGTGAAAATTAGTGGTGTCTGCTGTAATTCCTAACGAAGCACCTTAGCCCCAAAGACACTTTAGAGCACAGAGCACCGTGCAGGAATAAACTATCCTGCATAGGACACAGAACAAGATAAAGAAAAAGAAGTTAAAATGAAAAGAGAGAAAAAAAAAGGGGAAAGGGTAATCAAGGAAAACAAAGGATTCTAACGAATTGAACAAAATCAAAAAGTCAATGTCCACCCTCTACGGGAGTCAAAAATTGTTCCACGATATGTTCTCATTAAAGCCATTCGGCTGGAAGGTCTCCAGTTTAAATATCCAGCTTGCTTCCAGTTTCAGTAATCTACTGTTCCTATCGCCACCTCTCAAACTAAAGGGAAGATGATCGATAGCCATGTGTTTTAAAGAGTCAATGGGGTGGCCCTTAGTTGCAAAATGATGAGCCACTGGTTGGTCTGATTCGCCTTTCTTGATGGCCGCTTTAATGGGCAATCTATGGAGTGCCATTCTTTGTCTCAGTTTTTCCCACATAGCCAAGGCCACATGGGCAGGAAATATAGTATACCATGTGAGTGGTCGTACAAGTCATAATATGCCGAAGTTTGTAAGTGACATCCTTTCTCGTGTGTTTAAATGTAGAACCGCAGACCGTTTTTCTCTTACGTCATAGAGGATGCTGGGGTCCATATTAGTACCATTGGGTATAGACGGATCCACCAGTAGCTATGGGCACTTTAATAATTTAATAGTGTGCGCTGGCTCCTCCCTCTATGCCCCTCCTACCAGACTCAGTTTAGAAAATGTGCCCAGAGGAGCCGGTCACAGCTAGTGGAGCTCCTAGCGCTGCTTTGGTTTTATTTATTTTTTAAGAGTAATAGGCACAGGGAGGCTGCTGGCAACAGCCTCCCTGCTTCCTGGGACTTAGGGGGGGGGGGGGGGAGTAGTGTCCAACCCTCAGAGGTTAATTGCCACTATCTCCGCTGATAGGACACTGAGCTCCTGAGTGTGTTGATTGTTAGCCCCCGAGGCGACCGCTCACTCCCGCAGCATGCTACCACCTCCTAATAGAGCCAGAAGATTGCGATGGTGTGTCACCGGTGACCCGACAAGCGGGGAGCCGGTGTGTATGGTGGCAACAGGGTGGGAGCGCAGTACTGACACTATGCTCCGGAGGCTCAGTCGTACACAGGTGCGGCACTGTGAGGGGTGCCCTGGGCCAGCGCGATACTCTACAAAACTGGTCACTCAGGCTATCAGGGACATATGTACTACTGCTAGCGCCATTACCTCAGGCAAGTATAAACATCCAAAGTGCGGGAAGACGCGCCATGTTTGGGAGCAAAGCTTCTCCTCAGAGCGGACCCAGCAGCTCACCAGTGCCATTTTCTCCCTGCAGATCCACACTTTGAGAAGCTGAAAGGGAGTGCTGACCCTCCACGACTCCAGCTATCCTGTGCGGTACCAAGGGGGTTGTAAAAATGGGGGGGGGGGGCTGTATAATACTGTGTAGTTCTGTTAAGGGTACACAGCGCCAGGCAGTTATTCTAACTGCCTACTTGGGCGCTGTGTGTGCTGGCTCCAAGCTCTGTGTTTCTCTGAAGGTACTTGGGGGGGGGGACTGTGTCTGACATTTTCCTGTGTGTGTGTGTGTATGAAAATTTCTCACATAACCATGTCCAGGGACTCTGTCTTGTGCGGCAGAATATGTATCTTTCCCAGAGAAATCCATTCCATGTACACAGGAATGTAATATTTTGTCTCAGCCTTCCGAAGCCGAGCCCCTGTGGGTAACTTCTACTAAGGGAATGATATCCCAGATTTCTACTAGGATTACGCATTATGGGACTGAATCACAGATTTTAAAACCATCTGTGGAGGTTTTGTCCAATTCTGTCTCCACTACCTCAAAATCCCCTGGTTTATCCAAGAAACGTGCTCGCTCTTAGATTATGCAGGTCAACACGGACACGACTCTTACACGGCAGTGGGTGATGCGGATATGCGGGGGGGTGAGGCTTCCCTGGCAAGAGGGGTACAACTCTTGATTGAGGCTATTAGGGATGTTACACATTACTGACAAACCACCAGGTAGAGGAGGCTTACTTAACAGACAATAAGAAGGCCTCCCTGGCTTTCACTGCGTCTAAGGAATTAAACGCATTATTTGAAAAATCCTGAGAAAAAAATTCCAGATTCCAAAGAGGGTTCTTGTGGCTTTTCCTTTCCCTGAGGATGGTAGGCAAAAGTGGGAAAACCCGCCTATAGTAGACGCTTCTGTATCTAGACTGTCTAAAAAGATGGTTTTACCTGTCCCAGGGTCTACCGCTTTGAAGGAACCGGCAGACCGCAAGATTGATTGGAGAACGGGCAGGTGGGAGCGAGGCTCAGACGTTTCAATCACGTCTCGGTGTTGTCCGGTTTGGATCCCTGGGTACAGGATATTGTGTCCCAGGGGTACAAACTGGAGTTTCAGGAGCTCCCACCTCACAGGTTCTTCAAATCAGGCCTGCCACCTTTGCTGACAGAAAGGGCTATCCTTCAGGAAGCCATTCACAAATTGGAAAGGTCAAATGTAATTGTTCCAGTTCCACGTCATCTGGTAAACCAGGGGTACTTTTCAAACCTGTTTGTGGTACCGAAACCGGATGTTTCGGTCAGTCCAATTTTGAACCTGAAGTCGCTAAACCCTTATCTGAGGTAATTCAAGTTCAAAATGGAGTCTCTGAGAGCGGTGATCTCAGGGCTGGAGGAGGGAGAGTTTCTGGTGTCCTTGGACATCAAGGAATGGAGAGGGGAAGGTTCCTCCCCCTATTTTCTAGCCCTGTGTCTTGGGGTAGCTTAAACTTGCGGAGAGCAGTGGCACTCTCCTACATCAGACAGTCTGTACCCCATCATAACAATGACTGGCTGGATTCTCCTGAGGGCCTGTTTGTTTGTGAATAGTATTTTACAGTTTGTAGGGAGCCTACCAGTGTCCCATGTCCACAGTCTGTGGCAATTATAAAGAGACTTGCGTGGGGATTTTTCCCCCTGTTCTGGCGGGTGCGTGACCCACAGTACATAAGTCAATAAAGTCTTACCAGGGTCCGGTGGAAACGTGATCAGCAGTCCATAGTTCTTGTATTTTTCCCCATGTCCCATCCAAATACATTAATCAAAGTCCCCTTTGGAGACAGCCGCTGGGTTGGGCTAACAGCTGGTGCAACAGTAAGTCCTGGGTAACTTCATATTTTACATAGTCACAGTTTTCCTCCATAAACAAAATCTGATTTCTAGGCCCCTCACTCTCCCTCCCCAACAATGTATTCCCTAGGAACACCACTTCCATCACCTCTGGTGCATCTGGACAGTGTCTTGCCTCCTCCTCGCCCACCTACCAAGTGGGCAACTGCCAAGTGGCCTCTAAACCTGGGGATTCTGAAATTCTTGGGAACATGGGCACCTCTTCCATCATAACAGCCTCATTGTAGATGCCAGGAAATTCCATCTTTTCAATCCTTGTGGGGAAATTGTTGGTCATATCCTGGGTGGCTGCTTCACTCGTGGCAGAGAGAAGCTGTATCAGGTGGTGCCTCTTGGCATCCACCTGGATGTCGGAGTCTCCATTACTTTTTTAGCCTTGGTCAACTTGTCCAAATCCAGTGGTTTGTGTTCCGGCACCGTTGCTTGTCCCACTGGGATGAGAAGCGGTTTCAGGCAGTGTCTTTGGTCATCCAATTGGTTGACCACAACCTCCCCCAGCATAGCACACTGGGCAGCTGGTTTGAGTGTTACTGGCAGACTAGATCTCAACTGCATCTGTAAGTCCTCAACACTTACGGACTCCTTGGTTCCCTTGACACTGACCTCTTCTTGGTACTGGCATGCCTTCACCATTTCTTCATTTTCCACCTCTGAAAAGGGAAAGCTGGGTAGCAGCACATTTGCTTGGTCTGTAGTTATATCAAGCAGATCCTCACTCTGTGTCTTGTCATCTGTGTGTGGGGTATCAACCCCTCCCACTATAGACTCCTTAGCTGACTGGTTAGTCATTTGCAAAGAAATGCTGCCCTTCCTCAGATATTTCTTGTATAGGGTAGTGCAGGGTAGCGTTCACTGCACTTACCTACGCTGTATGATACAGACACCACTGTCTTCGGTCTGGAGATAATTGCCTCCTGGGCTGGTCCAACATATCCTGCTCCCTGGTCTGTTCATGCCATCTCAGTGAGGATTCCATCAGCCGACTGCTTGAGCTCTCCATCCTCTGACCCAGTCGCTGGCTTTGCGAATCTCCTCTGAATGAAACTTCAGACGCCAGGGTGCGTCGCTGACAACTTCTCAAGGGTACATCCTGATGGGACAGGGCAGGCTGTAGAATGGTGGCTACTGGTAAGGGTGTTCGCACTGTAGGACTGTTGTCTGGTAATCCCAGCACCTCCTTTATTACCTGCATCCGATCATCGGGTGTCGTGGCATCTCCGAGTGCTTCTAGACGGGCCTGTAATACCTCTGGTGTCCTTTCAAACTTGTCTCCAACCTTCCCTTCTCCAAGGGCTTCAGACGGGGTTGTGCTAACCCTCGGGATCCCACCTCCGATCCTCTGCTTTCACTGCGGTTCTTGGGATCGAATGTCCCGGCTGAAGGTCTCAACCACTCCGTCACTTGTTCCTCAGAGTCGTCGTCCTCATTATCAGGGTGTTATCGGTCCCATAGAACCAATTTTTGCAATTAAGGATTCCTTTACAACCGTTATGGTCACCTTAATACCGCGTGCTCGACAGACCATATGCAGGAATTTTTTTCTGAGGTTTTTGTACACCTCTATCTGCTTCCATACTGCTGACTTTCCAAACGTACTGTGACATTTCTCGCAACAACTTTTCAGCAAGATACCTGGCTACTGTGTGCCAAACTGTTTACAAGGCTCTTAGATGTACTCCGCCGACACCTCTCGCTACCTTACCCAGTGTAAACCGGGACTGAGTGATCCCGCCGCTTACACCAATTGTGAGGATACGGATCACTCAGGTAAACAGTTTAGTAAAATGGCAAATGCCCTTTATTGTAAATATACACACACAGTACACAATATCACTAACAATTGCAAGCCAGGATGGTATCTTACTTACTAAGTCCACACAGTAGTATATGATTACAGAGGCCTGCTTACTCCTGCTGTTATATGCTTGATTCGGTTCCGTGTCACCTGGCCTGGAATACCAGCTCACACAGTGTCCTGCGCCACGGATTCTCGCCACAGACGGCACCGCGATGCCTAGCCAGTGTCTGCACTTCAGAAGCACATCCACTCTGATCTTCTGTGTAGATCTCTCCCTCACCAGAAGAGATCACTCCTTTTGTTATACCCTCCCCTGTCTATTCATCACACAAGTAGGTCAGTGAGGAGGTCACAGAGGAGTGGAGACGAGGTGTCTGGCTCCTGTACACAATGGGGTGTAAAGGATTAGATTACCTGCAGCTCCATACATTACCTGTTTACTACTTAACCTTCTCATCCTAATCACATCTGATTATTCAGTTAGGGGATTTACATTACAATGGATCGTTTACCATGTTAAATAACGCTCTGGCATAGACTTATTCCTGTTAATAAATACGCACATTGAACATAGTATAACCAGGTAAAATACACGTTCCAAATATAACAGATAAAATATAACTGTACAATAAAGTAACACAATACAAGATTGCCTAGCATATAACTAAATACATATTGGCAATTAGTCGAGTCGTGGGTCGGAACCAGGGCTAGGAAAGTAACCACGTGGCGTTTACCACTGTGCGTCACGATGCGCAGGCTGTGTCGTCACAATGCATACCTCCACATTCCGATTTGGCCGCCACACCAGGCTTATCTCAGATTTGCACTGTGTGACTGTCACTGTCAGTCCCAGGCACTGCCATTCGGCCACTCCACAGCACCGCGGGTGTTCACCAAGGTGATGGCAGAGATGATGATTCTCCTCCGCAGGCAGGGGGTTAATGTAATTCCTTATCTGGATGATCAGCTGATAAAAGCATCTTCCAGGGGAAGGTTATTGCAGTCCATTGCCCTCACGACTCGACTGCTCAGGGAACATGGATGGATCCTGAATATTCCAAAATCACATTTGGAGCCGACAAGGAGATTCTTTCCTGGGGATGATCCTCGACACAGAAGTGCAGAGGGTATTTCTACCGGTGGAAAAGGCGTTGGTGATCCAAACTATGGTCTGGGATGTCTTGAAGCCTACCCGGGTATTGGTTCATCAGTGCATTCGCCTTCTGAGGAAGATGGTTGCCTCCTACGAAGCTCTTCAGTAAGGAAGATTTCATGCACAGTCCTTCCAACTGGATCTTCTGGACAAGTGGTCGGGATCTCATCTGCACATGAACCAGAGGATACGTCTGTCGCCAAAAGCCAGGATTTCACTCTTGTGGTGGCTACAATTACCTCACCTTCTAGAGGGCCGCAGTTTCGGGATTCAGAACTGGATCCTTCTTACCACGGATGCAAGGGAGAAAACTTCCAAGGAAGATGGTCAAGTCGGGAAACTTGTCTCCACATAAATGTTCTGGAGTTAAGGGCCATTTACAACGGCCTTCTGCAAGAGGAACATCTTCTTCGAGATCTGCCTGTACTGATCCAGTCGGACAATGTAACAGCAGTAGCGTACATAAACCGTCAGGGCGGAACGAAAAGCAGAGCGGCAATGGCAGAAGCCACAAGGATTTTCCGTTGGGCGGAAAAGCATACAAGCGCTCTGTCAGCGATCTTCATTGCAGGAGTGGACAACTGGGAAGCAGACTTCCTCAGCAGACACGATCTCCATCCAGGAGAGTGGGGCCCCCACCAAGAAGTCTTCGCAGAGGTGACAGATCGTTGGGGAGTTCCTCAAGTAGACATGATGGCATCTTGTTTCAACAAGAAGCTTCAGAGATATTGTTCCAGGTCAAGGGACCCTCAAGCAATTGCAGTGGATTCTCTGGTGATACCGTGGGTGTTTCAGTCGGTGTATGTATTCCCTCCACTTCCTCTCATTCCAAGAAGAACAAAGATCCGAGCGATCCTCATTGTCCCAGACTGGCCAAGGAGGGCTTGGTATCCAGATCTTCAGAAATTACTCATAGGAGATCCCTGGCCTCTTCCTCTGCGCGAGGACCTGCTAAAATAGGGGCCATGCGTGTATCAGGACTTACCGCGGCTATGTTTGACATGCCAGTTGAGCGCAAAATCCTAGCCCGTAAGGGTATTCCCAGTGAAGTAATTCCCACACTTATTCAGGCCAGAAAAGGGGTAACGTCTAAACATTACCACTGTATTTGGAGAAAATATGTTTCTTGGTGTGAATCCAAGGGGGCTCCTACGGAAGAGTTTCAGCTAGGACGTTTTCTCCATTTTCTACAAGCAGGTGTTGATGCGGGCCTAAAATTTGGCTCAAGTAAGGTACAGATTTTAGCCTTAACGGTTTTCTTTCAGAAACAATTGGCCTCCCTTCCAGAAGTTCAAACTTTCGTGAAAGGCGTGTTGCACATCCAACCTCCATTTGTGCCTCCAGTGGCACCATGGGATCTTAATGTGATGTTGCAGTTCTTCGATCACATTGGTTTGAACCTTTACGGAAGGTGGAGTTGAAATTCCTCACTTGGATAGTGGTCATCCTGTTGGCCTTGGCATCTGCAAGGCGGGTGTCTGAGTTGGCGGCCTTGTCTCATAAGAGCCCTTATTTGATCTTCCATGAAGATAGAGCTGAATTGAGGACACGTCAACAGTTTCTACCAAAGGTGGTTTCCTCTTTCCACATGAACCAACCTATTGTGGTGCCTGTGGCTATTGACGCCTTCGCTGAGTCAAAATCTCTGGATGTGGTCAGAGCTTTAAAGATTTATGTCGCCAGAATGGCTCAGATTAGGAAAACAGAGGCTCTGTTTGTCCTGTATGCTCCCAACAAGGTTGGGTGTCCTGCTTCTAAGCAGACCATTGCACGCTGGATCTGTAACACGATTCAGCATGCTCATTCCACGGCTGGATTGCCGTTACTGGAATCGGTGAAGGCCCATCCTACTAGACAGATGGGCTCATTGCAACTTTGCCGAGCAGCTACTTGGTCGGGGTCAAACACATTTGCAAAGTTCTACAAGTTTGACACCTTGGCCGATGAAGACCTTAAGTTCGGTCAATCGGTGCTGCAGAGTCATCCGCACTCTCCCGCCCGTTCTAGAGCTTTGGTATAACACCATGGTTCTATGGTGACCCCAGCATTCTCTAGGACGTATGAGAAAATAGGATTTTAATACCTACCGGTAAATCCTTTTCTCTTAGTCCGTAGAGGATGCTGGGCGCCCGTCCCAGTGCGTACTGTATCTGCAGTTATTAGTTTTGGTTACACACATGTTGTGTTACGTTTATTGTCAGCATGTTGCTGCGATTGTTCATGCCGTTGGCTTGTGTTCTGTTGAATGCCACGTTGTGCGGCATACTTGAGCTGGTATGAATCTCACCTTAGTTTTAACAATAAATCCTTTCCTTAATGTCTGTCTCCCTGGGCACAGTTCCTATAACTGGAGTCTGGAGGAGGGGCATAGAGGGAGGAGCCAGTTCACACCCTTTCAAAGTCTTAAAGTGCCCATGTCTCCTGCAGATCCCGTCTAAACCCCCCATGGTTCTATGGTGACCCCAGTATCCTCTACGGACTAAGAGAAAAGGATTTACCAGTAGGTATTAAAATCCTATTTTTCTCCTCTTCCTGCAAGCAGACTGAGGTTCAGACTTTCTTGAAAGGGTTTCTGCATATCCAGCCTCCCTTTGTGCCGCCTACGGCACCCTGGGATCTTAACGTGGTATTACAGTGCCTCCAGTCGGATAGGTTCGAGCCTCTACAGGAGGTTGAGGTCAAGTTTCTCACATGGAAGGCTGTCACTTTGTTGGCCTTAGCTTCTGCTAGACGTGTGTTGGAGTTGGGGGCTTTGTCTTGTAAAAGCCCCTACTTGATCTTCCATGAAGATAGAGCTGAGCTCCGGAGGTGTCAGCAGTTCCTTCCAAAGGTTGTGTCTGCTTTTCATATCAACCAACCTATTGCGGTGCCAGTTGCTACTGACTCCTCAATTCCATCAAAGTCCTTGGATGTTATAAGGGCTATGAGACTCTATGTGAAGGACTGCTCATCACAGGAAGTCAGACTCTGTTTGTCCTGTATGATCCCAAGAAAATTGGGTGTCCTGCTTCTAAGCAGAAGATCTCTCGCTGGATCAGGGTCACTATCCAGCATGTATATTCTACGGCATGATTGCAGTGTCCTAAATCTGTTAAGGCCCACTCTACTCGTAAGGTGGGTTCTTCCTGGGTGGCTTCCCGGGGTGTCTCGGCCCTTGGTCAGGGTCGAACACGTGTGCCTAAAGTTTGGACATTCAGTTCTGCAGGAGCCTCCATGCTCTCCCTCCCGTTCTGGGAGCTTTGGTACATCTCCATGGTACTAATATGGACCCTAGCATCCTCTAGGACGTAAGAGAAAATAGGATTTTGATTGCCTACCGGTAAATCCTTTTCTTGTAGTCTGTAGAGGAAGCTCGGCGACCGCCCAGCGTTTCGTGATCCTGCAGTGGTTACTTGGTTCAGTACTGCTTTGTTCTTGGTTAAGTGTTACTTGGTTAAGTATTCTTGTTCAGCTGTTGCTGAGTTTTCAAGCTGGTTAGCTTGGTTTGCCTTGTATGTGTGAGTGTCGCCACTATCTGTCCATCTCTCGAAGTTGTCCGTGTCCTCGGGCACAGTTTCTAGACTGAGTCTGGTAGTAGGGGCATAGAGGGAGGAGCCAGCCCACACTATTAAAGTCTTAAAGTGCCCATGGCTCCTGGTGGACCCGTCTATACCCCATGGTACTAATATGGACTCCAGCATCCTCTACGGACTACGAGAAAAGGATTTACCGGTAGGAAATTAAAATCCTATTTTTTACAGGTAGTACACTCCAGGCATCTGTAACAGCCCGGGGATTTAGTAAGAAAATTAGTAGAGGTTGTTTGAGAAAAACCTGTACTGTCTGAATGTTCTATACTGTCCTTGATGCTCCTGGGTCTGGTGAAACAATTCATGGGTCTCTTGTTTCTGAAATATGGCAATTTGGTGTCCGTGCCAACTATAGGCCACAGAGCTCTGGTGGCACTTTGGATTACTGGGCTGGAGGTGCGGAACTTACTTTCCTAAGAGATCCTGTCCTCTCTTTGCCTCTCCTTAGGGTGTAAAAGAAGTTTCCTATTCATTTGAGATACCTCTAGTTTCTGTCGCTGAAGATCTGTCCATTTGTAACCTCTTTGCTGAAATTTGTCCTACTTTATCCAACTGCATATTCAAGGTCTCCTTGGTGCTATGTTTTCGGTCTACATGCATCATCTGAGATCGAGTCCCTTAATGAGGGGTTTGGAGTGGTTACTAGTTGCAAGAAGTAACGTGTTCTCGTCAGTAGGCTTGGTATAGACCGTAGTATTTATGACGTTGTTGGAGAGCGTAACTTGTTCATCCAGAAAGTTGATGGAAGAAGGGTTACTCTGATATGTTAACTTGATACAGGATGGTGCCTTATTGATGTCTTCCATCATGGACGTGAATCGGTCTTCACCCCACCCCCGTCCACAGCATGAAGACGTCATCTATATATCTACAGTATGACAGTATATGAGTCGACAATTGCTGCTTATTGAGGTAGATGCTGTGTTCTTCCCGAAACATGAACGTAGTTTTTTGTCCAGTGTCTCAGCAAGAATAGTGTCCAGCTCGCTCTTATAAGATTGTCACAACTGAGGGCCTGAGCTGACGGGAGGCAGCCTCAGTTGTAGGGGCTGAGATGTACCGGAACCTGAGAGGTTGTATCAGACCCCTGGACATGTAAGTAACATGAATAATAACTGCCCGAAGGCGTGACCACGACAACTTGGATAAAAGTCAATGATGTTTATTATGACAACTCCGCAACACAGCAGCAGTAAAAGAAAACGTAAAAGTCAGCAAAGAATAAATACAGTTCCTGGGTACTACAGGATGGCAGGAGCCACAGGGCACTGGTAGTGTGAGATAGTTCTTATGATCTTCTAGATGGAAAGTCCTTACCAGGCCCGACTGTAGCAATGGAGATAACCCAGGATTGTGCCAGCTGGTGTTCCAGGAAAAGCTGGGTTGCTGAAGATAAAACAGCTGCTGTGGATACTGGCTGGAACCAGACTGTTGTTGGCACGGAGTGGATACTGGCTGGAACCAGTTAAATAATAAATGAACTTGGGAGCGATGAAATATGAACTGAAATGTAGAACTTGAGAGCGGAGAAATAATAATACCGGTGGAGAGTGGTAAAGTGTAGAAAGGACACCGGCCCTTTAAGGGAAGCTGTACTCTGCTGGAAGCTGAGCTGGAAGCAGGTAATGTTGTAGCTGGAAACAGATGAATCCACAATGGATTGGAGAGTCAGGCTACACCGCAGGTGGAATGCTGGTGCGGGTCTCTATGGTGGAAGTCTTGAGACAGGAGCTGGAACCTGGAAGACAATCACAGGAGAGAGACAAACAGGAACTAGGTTTGACAACCAAAGCACTGACGCCTTCCTTGCTCAGGCACAGTGTATTTATACCTGCAGCAAGGAAGGGATTGGCTAGGCAATTATGCAGATTAACAATACTGACAACAGATTGGAGGAAATGATCAGCTGACAGAATCCAAGATGGCTGCGCCCATGCAGACACTTGGAGGGAAGTTTGGTTTGTAATCCATGTGGTAATGAAAACAGTAATGGCGGCGCCGGCCACAGGAGACGCCAGGCTGACAAGTGCACATCCAACCACGCGAACACAGCGGAGGCCGCGGCTGACGTAATCGCCTCTCTGACACTCTGCATGCAGAAGCTCAGGGACGGCGGCGGAGGCCGCGGGAGACGCCATGCCAGATGTAATATGGCGTTACTGTGACAGCGTCTCAGAGAGACAGGAGAGGATACAGGAATGTACACATCAGGATAACAGATGGGATCCGGTCCTGGAGCGCTGAGCCAGCCTTAGGAGGCATCTGATGGGTAAGAAATGGCGTCCAGATACCCGGATCGTGACAGCACCCCCCCCTTTAGGAGTGGCCCCAGGACACTTCTTTGGCTTTTGAGGAAACTTGGAATGGAATCTCCGGACCAAGGCAGGAGCATGGACATCAGAAGCATTGGTCCACGACCGTTCCTCAGGACCATAACCCTTCCAATCAATAAGATATTGTAGTTGACCGTAACGGTGACGTGAGTCCAGGATCTTGGCCACTTCATACTCAACGCCTCGTTGAGTTTGGACTTTCGGAGTTGGAGGAAGTGAGGAATGAAACCGATTCAAGATCAGCGGTTTCAACAGGGAAACATGGAATGTCCTGGGTATTTTTAAGAAGGGAGGCAACTGGAGTCTGTAAGCAACAGGATTGATGACTTGTTCAATCTTGAAAGGACCGATATAGCGAGGTGCAAACTTCATACTGGGAACTCTTAACCTCAAATTCTTCGTGGATAACCATACCCGATCACCCACCTTGAGAGCAGGAACTGCTCGACGCTTCTTATCCGCAAACTTCTTGTACCTGAACGATGCCTTGAGCAGAGCTGATCGTACGCTCTTCCAGATATTGGCAAACTGATGCAAGGTGATATCCACTGCGGGAACAGAAGTTGCTGGAAGCGGTTGGAACTCAGGGACTTTAGGGTGGAATCCAAAGTTAGTGAAGAATGGTGTTGAAGCAGATGAAGAATGATACTGGTTGTTATGACAGAACTCGGCCCAGGGAAGTAATTGAACCCAGTCATCTTGAGAGGAGGACACATAGATGCGGAGGAAGGCCTCCAAGTCCTGATTCACCCTCTCGGTTTGACCATTGGTCTGAGGATGGTAAGCCGTGGAAAACTTTAGCTTGACTTGGAGGACTTGACATAAACTTCGCCAGAATTTGGCTGTGAATTGAACTCCTCGATCTGAGATAATTTCTTCAGGAAGACCGTGGAGTCGGAAGATCTCTTGTATGAATACTTGAGCCAATTTGGAAGCTGACGGAAGACCGGTGAGAGGAATGAAGTGTGCCATCTTGGTGAACCGGTCAACTACCACCCAGATGGTATTGAACTTGTTGCACATGGGTAAGTCTGTAATGAAATCCATCGACAAGTGGGTCCATGGTCGACGGGGAACGGATAGTGGAACCAGTTGCCCCGCAGGCGACTGGCGGGATACTTTATGTTGGGCACACTTTGGGCAAGATGCAATAAACTCCAAGACGTCCTTTTTCAGAGTTGGCCACCAATAGGACCTAGAGATAAACTCCAGGGTTTTTTGGATACCTGTATGTCCGGCAAAACGGGAAGCATGGGCCCAATGCATGAGCTTCTTCCTTAGCATCGGCTTCACAAAACTTTTCCCTGATGGGGGCGTAGAGTCCATCCCTACCGTGGAGAATGCCAACGGATTTATAATAGGATGCTTGTCTGAAGACTCTGACTCATTTTCTTGCTCCCATGAGCGGGAAAGGGCATCGGCCTTGCGATTCTGAGAGCCCGGACAGAACTGGAGTTTAAAGTCGAACCTGGAAAAGAAAAGTGCCCATCTGGCCTGACGAGGGTTGAGACATTGTGCGCCCTTCAGGTATAAAAGGTTCTTGTGGTCTGTAAGTATGGTGATTGAATGAGAAGCTCCCTCCAACAGATACCTCCACTCTTCTAGAGCGAGCTTGATGGCTAGCAACTCCTGGTCGCCAATGGCATAGTTGCGCTCAGCTGGGGAGAACTTCCGGGAGAAGAAACTGCAAGGGTGTAAATGGCCATCTTTAGCCCTCTGAGATAACACCGCTCCTACTCCAACGGAGGAGGCATCCACCTCTAAGATGAAAGGAGAGTCGATGTCAGGCTGTTTCAGAACAGGCGCAGAGATGAACCTTTGTTTTAAAAGATGAAATGCTTGCATGGCTTCTTCAGACCACTTGGACGGGTTAGCACCCTTCTTAGTGAAAGCAGTAATAGGCGCCACAATGGTGGAAAAGTCTCGTATAAACTTTCGGTAATAGTTGGCGAACCCTAAGAACCTCTGGACCCCTTTGAGGGTTAAGGGTACCGGCCAATTTTGGATTGCTTGTAGTTTCTCAGGATCCATCTCTAGTCCGGAACCGGACACAATGTACCCTAGAAACGGAATGGACTTGACTTCAAAGACGCATTTTTCTAATTTGCAATAGAGATGATTGACACGGAGACGGGACAGAACCTCTTTAACCCAAAAACGATGTTCCTCTAAATCGTTGGCAAAAATGAGGATATCGTCTAGATAGACCACGACATGACGGTATAGAATGTCTCTGAAGATCTCATTGACAAAATGCTGGAAGACAGCTGGAGCATTGCTCAATCCGAAGGGCATGACGAGGTACTCATAATGTCCGTCACGGTTGTGAAAGGCGGTCTTCCACTCGTCACCCTCACGGATCCGGATGAGATTGTATGCACCTCGCAAGTCCAGCTTTGTAAAGATGGTAGCTCCGCTAACTCTGTCAAAGAGCTCAGTAATCAGGGGTAAAGGATAACTGTTCTTGATGGTAATGTCGTTCAAACCTCTGTAGTCGATGCACGGCCGCAGACCACCATCTTTCTTTTTTACAAAAAAGAAGCCTGCGCCGGCTGGAGAAGAAGAAGGTCGAATGAACCCCTTTGCTAGGTTCTCTTTAATATATTCCTCCATAGAATGCGTCTCAGGCAGAGACAACGGATAAGTTCGGCCTCGAGGTGGAACCTTCCCTGGAACGAGATCAATCGGACAGTCCCATTCTCTATGAGGAGGAAGGATATCAGCAGAAGCTTTACTGAACACATCCGTGAAATCTTGATATGGAGGAGGTGGAACATCAGACGACCTGGGGGAGGAAGAACAGACAGGCAATACTTTAAACAAACATGTCTCAGCACAGGAGGAACCCCATGCCAGGATTTGCGTAGTCGTCCAATCAATTGTAGGATTGTGAAGACGGAGCCATGGAAGGCCCAGGACCACAGGATGTGTGGCTCTTGGAATCACTAAAAAAGAAATAAGTTCGGAATGAAGAACTCCCACTCTCAGACGAACTGGTAGAGTCCTTAAAGAAATAACTGCATCAAAAATTTTGCTGCCATCCACGGCAGTTAAAGAAATGGACGAAGGAAGTCTCTCGGTGGGTAGGGACCACCGTTTAACATAGGCTTCGGTAATAAAGTTCCCAGCTGCTCCGGAATCAAGGAGGGCAATGACGTTCCGATAACGTTGAGCAACTTGAAGCGAGACTGGGAGATTACAATCTTGAGGAGATGGAGAGGAGATCATTACTCCTAGCCGGCCCTCTCCTTGGCGAGCTAGGATTTGGAGTTTCCCGGACGTTTGGGACAGGCATTAATGGTGTGAGACGGAGCTGCACAATAGAGACAGAGAAACTCGGAGAGACGTCTTCGGCGCTCAGCAGGAGTTAAACGGGAACGGCCAAGTTGCATGGGCTCATCTTTAGATGGTGACAGTTGACGAGGAGGAGGAGCAGAAGATTTTGGAGCAGATGATCTTCCACGCTCAGTTGCTCTCTCTCTGAAACGTAAATCAACTTTCGTGCAGAGTGAGATTAGCTCATCTAACTTAGAAGGTAAGTCTCTGGTAGCTAACTCATCTTTAATACGCTCAGATAAGCCATGCCAGAATGCAGCATACAGGGCCTCGTCGTTCCATGCCAGTTCGGATGCCAGGATCTGGAACTGTATCAGATATTGTCCTACAGTACGTGACCCCTGGCGTAAACGGAGAATCTCGGATGAAGCTGAGGTTACCCGGCCTGGCTCGTCGAAGATGCGCCTGAATGTTGACACGAAGGCAGTGTAGGAAGATAGCAGGGTGTCGGACCTCTCCCATAACGGTGATGCCCAATCAAGGGCTGAGCCACTGAGAAGAGAAATAATGTAGGCAATTTTTGTACGGTCACTGGAAAAATTGCCAGGTTGTAGCTCAAACTGAATCTCACACTGGTTGAGAAATCCCCTGCAGAATCTTGGAGATCCGTCAAATTTTGCTGGCGTTGGAAGATGAAGACGTGGAGCAGAAATGGGTAAGGTGGGTGGGGTTATAGCTGGAGTCACTGTGGTTGACGCACCAGACGCGCCTGATCCACGGAGAGTTGTCTGAATCCCATCCAGCCGAGTAGAGAGATCCTGGAGACAGCGGATGATGTGGCCCTGTGCAGCCTCCTGATGTTCTAGTCGGGCTGCCAGTTCTTGCATCGGCCTGGCCGCTTGATCCTGGTCTCCGGCTGGATTCATTAGGTCAGTGCTTACTGTCACAACTGAGGGCCTGAGCTGACGGGAGGCAGCCTCAGTTGTAGGGGCTGAGATGTACCGGAACCTGAGAGGTTGTATCAGACCCCTGGACATGTAAGTAACATGAATAATAACTGCCCGAAGGCGTGACCACGACAACTTGGATAAAAGTCAATGATGTTTATTATGACAACTCCGCAACACAGCAGCAGTAAAAGAAAACGTAAAAGTCAGCAAAGAATAAATACAGTTCCTGGGTACTACAGGATGGCAGGAGCCACAGGGCACTGGTAGTGTGAGATAGTTCTTATGATCTTCTAGATGGAAAGTCCTTACCAGGCCCGACTGTAGCAATGGAGATAACCCAGGATTGTGCCAGCTGGTGTTCCAGGAAAAGCTGGGTTGCTGAAGATAAAACAGCTGCTGTGGATACTGGCTGGAACCAGACTGTTGTTGGCACGGAGTGGATACTGGCTGGAACCAGTTAAATAATAAATGAACTTGGGAGCGATGAAATATGAACTGAAATGTAGAACTTGAGAGCGGAGAAATAATAATACCGGTGGAGAGTGGTAAAGTGTAGAAAGGACACCGGCCCTTTAAGGGAAGCTGTACTCTGCTGGAAGCTGAGCTGGAAGCAGGTAATGTTGTAGCTGGAAACAGATGAATCCACAATGGATTGGAGAGTCAGGCTACACCGCAGGTGGAATGCTGGTGCGGGTCTCTATGGTGGAAGTCTTGAGACAGGAGCTGGAACCTGGAAGACAATCACAGGAGAGAGACAAACAGGAACTAGGTTTGACAACCAAAGCACTGACGCCTTCCTTGCTCAGGCACAGTGTATTTATACCTGCAGCAAGGAAGGGATTGGCTAGGCAATTATGCAGATTAACAATACTGACAACAGATTGGAGGAAATGATCAGCTGACAGAATCCAAGATGGCTGCGCCCATGCAGACACTTGGAGGGAAGTTTGGTTTGTAATCCATGTGGTAATGAAAACAGTAATGGCGGCGCCGGCCACTGGAGACAGGAGACGCCAGGCTGACAAGTGCACATCCAACCACGCGGACACAGCGGAGGCCGCGGCTGACGTAATCGCCACTCTGACACTCTGCATGCAGAAGCTCAGGGACGGCGGCGGAGGCCGCGGGAGACGCCATGCCAGATGTAATATGGCGTTACTGTGACAGCGTCTCAGAGAGACAGGAGAGGATACAGGAATGTACACATCAGGATAACAGATGGGATCCGGTCCTGGAGCGCTGAGCCAGCCTTAGGAGGCATCTGATGGGTAAGAAATGGCGTCCAGATACCCGGATCGTGACAAAGATGATGTAGGGTCGCTGACCAATTCTGAATATGTATGGGCATCTGCCAGCTGTCTTAGTATCTCTGTGCGGTAATCCCCCAGTCCGCCGCCCCTACCTGCTGGTCGGAATATTACATCTCTATAGCTCCCTCGGTTTTTCAATGCTGCTCTTTCCATTCTGGACAATTTGTTGAGTTGAACCATTACTGTTGAGTTGTAACATTTGACAGAAGACGGGAATATGTTTTCAACGAAGGGTTCGAGGTCTGGGGATCAAATCTGGATGATGACCGTTGGGCCATAAATTTATCAAAAATAGAGGACGGGTGTTCCAAAAGATGATGCTGGAAGTGTTCTTGTAGGTGGAGCTTGCGAGAGATTTCGATGTAAATCGATTTGCCAAGTTAATTCGTCATGCCTATTAGTGGAGATGTAGGACAAGCCCTTATTTAAAATCGCCATTTCGACGGGGTTGAAGTTCCTATCCAAAAGATTATAAACTAGGTTTTCTTTTTGTTGGATGCGTTTCTGCTGCCTCTTGTTTTGGCCCCCTCTGCGGGTGGGCGTCCTACTGATCCCATATTTCTTGGAGTAGGAGGTGCCCCGCCTAAAGGGATCCCACTTAGAGACTGTGAATCCTCCGTTTCTGGTGCTGGGAATTCACTGTCGCTGTTGGATAATTGTGCCGACCTGGTCGATCGATGCCTACGCCAATTCCTTCTATATGTATAATTATTCTGGTCCCCTTTACGGATCTCTTCACCCATGAGCCAGTGGTACACCCTATTGTCCTCAGTCATTTTTGACTGTAAGTTGTTTGTTCCTCTTGAACCTTACCAACTCCCTCCTGTACTGATCAGTTTGTGCCTGGGGTTTGAGTAGTCAATCTTGGGTGGTATCCTCCTGAAGAGTTTTGAGGTTCAGTTTTTCAAACATGACAACCTTGTCTCTGGTTTGTTTGAGTTCCCTGCCGGCCTTTTCCACGACCAGTAATTTTAGGTCCATGCTAAAAAAAATTTAGAATTGCAGTCCATGTACGGCAAAACTCGTGGGTTGTAGCGACCCAGCGTCGGTACGTTCTTAATTCTAAAGCCGCTGGGTATCATCTGGTCCCGATGGTAATCGGACAGTGAAATCCCTTGCATCAGAAAATCCGTCTTTTTAAGTTTTAGCAGTTCTTGAAATGTATCCTGGGCATCCAGGTGCAGATCGCTCTTTAGTAAACTCCCCTTAAACCGTAATCTCTCAGCGTCTTCTCTATTAAAACTGAAAGCTTTTCATATATATATATATATATATATATATATATTAAAAAAAGGGGGGAAGGTACAGCGCCACTTGTGAGATGTGATCTCAGTGATTATATTGAGTAAATTAAAAGGAAATTAAAATTACCATAAACAAAGCACACACAACCTCAATTAAGGTGTCTGCCCAGCCCTAAGGATGCAGTGCCGGTATCGCACTGCTACACGTATGGAAAAATGGGTTGATAGGGTTCGGCGCTCAGTGTTGCTAAGAAATGGTTAAAAGTCAAAATATAAAAGTATTAAAAAAAATTGTAATCTATGAGAGTAAAAAAGTTACACACAGTACATAAAAAACATAAAATTATGGACCAAAGCAATATCAAATATTAAAAACGATAAGGAGAGCAACTTAGCTTCATAGAACAGCAGGGGGTTAGTGCAGGAAATCCAACGCGTTTTGTCTCATCAGACTTCTTCAAGGGGTCCCATTTTTTTTTATATATATATATATATATATATATATATATATATATATATATATATATATATAATTTTTTTTTTGCATATTTACTGAGTCTGACAGGCTTGGGTGTGCTGTCCCTCTCTCCCTCTAAGTCTCCTCACATACGGTATGGGCAGGCTTGCTATTGTACCTTGTGTGTGTGTTGTTTACTGTAATCCTGGTCAAACACCAATTGTGCAGTGTATGTCACACCAGATTCTCTCCCTCTACAACTGGTTCCTTATCATGTGAAGAATGCAGTTAGTATTCACAAACTAGTGAGGAGACTGGGGGGGAGGGTCAGGAGCCAATACACGGAAGACACAATAGCTGCAGCAGGCTGTCGCAGACCTATCTGCTAAGGCAGATGACAAACAACACCCCCTCCCTAGATCAGGGCCACTTAAATGTGGGCTGCCTGATTTACTCTCAGAATCTGAGAAAGCAGTACAGGAGGAGGAGGAATTACATCCTAATACAGAGCATTCCACTTCTGCCCAGGGTATTGAGCCCCTCATTCTTGCTATCAGGGATGTATTAAAAATCCCTTTGGAAGACGCTGCAGTATTGCACTCGTTTTTCCTAGCACAGAAAAAACTCAGTGTCACTTTCCCTGATTCTCCGGAATTAGATGACGTATTTACGCAAGCCTGGGAAAATCCAGATAAAAAATATCATGTTACAAAACGTTTTTTTACACACTTCCCAATTTTTCCTACCTTCAGGTGTAAATGGGAAAGAACCCCCAGCTGTAGATGTATCCGTCTCCTGCCTCTCAAAAAAGGTGGTACTACCAGCTTCTGGCTCCTTTACACTTAAGGATCCTGGGGATAGGAAGATAGACTACACTAAAGTCTATTTACACAGCGGCTGGCATATCACAAATACCTGTGCTTGCGGGTTGTTGGATGACTCAAATTCATGAGGGCCTTGCAGAGGATATGCCCCTGGTCACTACGGTGACCCTCATAAAACACATTCAAGACACTGCACGTGTCCTGTGTGATTCTGTCAAGGAAATTGGCTTATTAATGCTAGGGCTACTGCCATGGCAGTGTCAGCGCACAGAGCTTTGTGGCTGCGTCAGTGGATAGCGGACGCAGATTCCAAGTGCACTATGGAGTCTCTTCCTTTCTCAGGGGAGTGGCTATTCGGGGTTGAGTTGGATACTTGGACTTCTAAGGTTACTCCAGGAAAATCCACGTTTCTCCCCTCTGGGCGTTCCTACCCGGGACCGTCTACCCAGTCCTTTCGGACTACAAGGTTTAGATCAAGAGCCAGAGGTGCCTCCAATGCAGCGAGAGGCACCAGAGGTAAGACCAGAATACCAGCCACAGCAGGTTCTCAGGAATAGAGCACCAGTTCAGCTTCCACTAAGGCCTCAGCATGACGGTGCCTCCCCACCCCGAGGGGATCTCGAGGTGGGAGCTTGACTTTGTCACTTCAGCCACATGTGGGGAAGGCTCCTTCCAGGATACCTGGGTAAGGTACCTCATTTCTCAGGGCTACAAGCTGGAGTTCGACAGCGTTCCTCCCAAACGATTTTTCAAATCAAACTTACAAGTTTTGGAGGATACACGAGTTAAGCTACAACAGGCCATCCTCAAGTTGGTCCAGTCCTAAGTAATTGTTCCAGTGCCACTACAACAACAGGATCCAAAAATAGGGGGTACAAGCAATTTTCATTGCACCCAACTGGGCTCAAAGAGTTTGGTGCGCAGATCTTCTGGCCATGGCAGTAGAAGAACCCTGGTCCCTTCTACTACGGTAGGATTTTCTTCAACAAGGGTCGTCCGTCTACCCAGACTTACGGTGGCTTCGTTTAACGGCATGGCGGTTGAGCGGTACATTCTAGCTAAGAAGGGTATTCCGGATAAGGTCTTTACCACCATTGTTCAGGCCAGGAAGCCTTTTACGTCGAAGCATTACCACCATATCTGGAAACGATACATCTCCTGGTGTGAAGGCAAGGGTGTCCAGCTGCGGAATTCAATCTCGGGAGATTTTTGGGCTCTATAAAGGTTCAGATCTCGGCTTTTTCCACCTTCTTCCAGAAGAAATTGCCTGCTCTGCCTGAGGTACAGACATTCCTGCAGGGTGTCCTGCATATTCAGCCTCCCTTTGTGCCACCCACAGCTCCTTGGGATCTCAACGTGGTTCTGAAATTTCTACAGCCCTCTTGGGTTGAGCCTCTGGTTTTGGTTGAGGACAATACCTTACCTGGAAGACTGTTATGCTTTCGGCCTTGGCTTCCGCTAGGCGTGTTTCGTAACTGGGTGCTTTGTCCTCTAGAAGTCCCTACCTGGTCTTTCATGTGGACAGAGCTGAGCTCAGTACTACTCAGCAGTTCCTGCCAAAGGTGGTTTCTGCATTCCACCTGAATCAGCCTATTGTGGTTCCGGCGGCTTCAGCCACTTCCTCTCTTCCTGAGTCTTTAGATGTGGTGCGAGACCTGAGGATTTACGTCAAGAGGACCTCTGCTGTCTAGAAATCGGATTCCTTATTTGTCCTCTATGATGCTTGCATTTCCTGTTGGATTAGGCTTACTATTTAACAGGCCTCTGCTTCAAGGCCCACTCTACCAGGTCTGTGGGTGCTTCGTGGGTGCCTGCCTGTTGTGTCTCGGCCTTGCAGCTGTGTCGGGCTGCTACCTGGTCGGGGATAAACACCTTTGTCAAGTTCTACAGGTTTGATACCCTGGCTACGGAGGATGTCCAGTTTGGACATACGGTGCTGCAGACGTCTCAGCATGTTCCCATCTGTTCTGGGAGCTTTGGGACGTCCCCATCGTAATAAGTTCCCCCAGTATCCCTTATGGATGTTAGAGAAAATAGGATTTTAATTACCTACCGGTAAATCCTTTCCTCGTGATCCATAAGGGATACTGTGCGCCCGCCTCTTTGTTCTAACGTTTTCCTGCAAGTTATTGTTCTTGTGTGAAGTTTTTCTCAGTTGCTGTTTCTGTTTCACTAGCGGTTGCTAGTTTTGTTGTTTTGCTGTGTGCTGGTTCGTTAATCTCACCACTCGTGTATTGTCATGTTTCCTCCTCTCAGTATGTCCATCTCCTTTGGGCACAATTTTTCTAGACTGAGATGTGAGGGAGGGCATAGAGGGGAGGAGCCAGCACACCCTTTTGAAGAAATTTAAAGTGCACCAGCTTCTTTGGACCTCATCTATACCCCAACGTAATACGTGTCCCTTATGGACGACGAGAAAAGGATTTATTGATAGGTAATTAAAATTATTTTTCCTGTCACTTTGGTATCGGATTTCCTGTTTCAGAAACAAATGTTTGCCATCTAGAAATCATAGGACGGTATAGAAGTCTTTGCAAATATTTTCGTTTGTATTGGCACTTTATAGTTTTGGATTTCACTTTTTTTTTTATTTAAATTAAATTGGGTAGTTTATCAATTGTTTCTGTTTATTAATTCCAGGCAGGCTAACAGCTGCCCATTTTAGAATTAAGGATCATCTTGAGTACAATAAAGTTTAGATTAAGAGTATACTGTATGTCAGTAACGTATACAGGTTACTATAACCCGCTGAATACATTTAGCACTTCGAATTGCACATCTTAAATAAAAGAAAATGCCCCCAAAAAAAGGTTCAGTCAGTAATAACTTAATAGGTATTCAGAGTCTAACAAAACTTCTGTATATAGTGCACATTTCTTAATCTGGTAACATAGATGATAATATATGTATGTCACTGATTTTTATTTATATATTTTTTTTACATTGGTCTCCACAGATGTTAAAAAAGATGGAACAAGCCAAGAAAAAAGCAGAAGCTGTAGTCAACACCATTGATATCTCAGAGAGAGAAAAAAACGCTCAGCTGCGGGGGTAAGTAGCTCATCCACAAAGTGGAGAGACTAAACTCGGGATTACGGTGTGACCCAGTGGTATAATTTAATGATACATTGCATCTGCCATTCAGACTAAGCGGCCCGATGTATGATGGTGCCGCGTATTGTTACATCAGCGGTGGAATCATCCCGTTGCTCGTGCAGCATACCCAATATGATGATTCAGTGAATGAATGACGTCTGGGAGCAATGGATCCAGGGGTATACACTGAACAATATCGTTCTGATCCACATCAGAATAATATATATTACTGTGTACCCAGCTTTACTGTATCTGTACTTGTATGTGTCCTGACCTCATGGAGTTTCATTTATGGAAAGGGATGACTTTGTTTGCCCAGTAGGAATGTATATACTGCTGTACTCTGTTATTAGCGTTGATTGTCAGTCTTTTAGATAAACAAATGCAATCTTTTACAGCGGACATGAATCAACTTGGAGGAGAATCTCTGTTCGGTGTGGTATTATAGCACAGAATTGATGCTAGGGCACAGTGATTTTTGTCTGACAGATTGGAATAAGGTCAGAGGGGTTGGGTATGTCCGTCAGTCACAATTCTGATGCAGGGATCCCGGCTGTTAGGCTGCCGGTGGGGGCGAGCGAAATAAAGCACTTTGTGTGCTCGGTGGCTTGCTGCGCTCACCACAGGTTCTGTTCTGTTTATGAACACCCACAAGTGGGAATAGTCCCTGTTGGTTGGCATGCCGACTAGTGTTATAGTAAGGGTTCGAGATCCCGGTGTCTGTATTTATGACCAGCGGTCACATAACCGCATCCCGGTTGGAGAAGTGTGAAAGACTGTAGGTTGCCATAGTAACCTCTCATATAAACCCTGACAATGTGAAGTATTTTTTTTTAAATTACTATCAATCGCAAGAGCATCTGTGAGTAGAAGAATAGTGTGTGTACGTCTGACTACCTTGTTCTTCCTGTTTGTCTCTGCAGTATATATAAGAAAGCCGGCCTGGGGAAAGAGAAGCGCCAAGTTACGATTGTGGTAGCCAAAAAAGGCGCTGGGCGTAAAGTTCGTCGCCCAGCTGGAGTCAAAGGCCAGTTCAAGGTTGTGGATGGGAGGATGAAGAAGGACATCAGAGGACAACGCAGGAAAAAGTAGTCACATATAGAAGCCAGAGTTGCATAAACATGTACCTAATGTACAGATACCAAATCCATTTTTATATCAAATTCTATCAGATCCCCGCAGCAGCTGCATCTGCTGCTGTACTTTTGTCTCTGCATAAAGAGGATCTTTCCAGCATCTCAGAGTACTTTGGTTTGTATCACTCAGTTTTTCAATGGAGAGTGCCGAGTTTGACTGTTTCAGTTTCTTACAGTAGTAATGAATTTTAAGAATAAATAAATGTGAAAATATACTTATTTGTACAGGCGTATTCTCTGACAAGTATGCATAGCTTGTGCTGTTAATGTGAACAATACTGAGTTTTGACCCAGAGTCTGCCCTAACTAATTGGTGCCCTAGACAAGATTTTGGCTGGTGGCCTCTAGCAAATGATCCCATCGCTCCACTCCCTTCACAGCATACTGCTGTAACTAAAGGAAAAAGAAGGTTGGTTTTAGGGAAAAGGCTGTTATACCCCCACCTCGGAAGGGTACATTCTGATTTTCCCATCGCGGCACCCTAGGCTCACCCCTCATGGCATCCCTCTACCCTCACAGCACAGTCATAACCCATGACTCACAGTACAGGCTGACTTAAAAGGTACAGGCAGTCCTTGCTTTTCCTGCCTCCTTGCTGTGCATAACTGCACTTGGAGGCTGCAGTGCAGCCTCCTACTGGGGCGCCATGAGGTGTGGCTCAAGAGCTCAGCAAAGGCCCATGGGAGGAGATTTCGAAGGCGACCGCTGGAAAGTCAATGTTCCTCCCCTCTGCTGCTCCGCCAGGTAGGCGCTCTTACACTGGACCTTCTCTGCAGTCCTTTTGGACGGCATGCTGTACGGATGAAGCCAGAGGTGCCTGAAATGCGGCACGAGGATCCAGAGGTAAGTCTCGCAAGCCGGCTACCACAGGATCTCAGGACCAGAGGGTCAGCTGTGGTTCCTCAAAACCTTCAGCATGACTGTGTCCTTCTGCTCCTGGGGGATCTCAGGGTGGGAGCTCGTCTGAGATTTTTCAGCCCCATTTGGAACAGCTCCTGCCAGGATGCATGGGTAATAGACCTGATCTCCCAGGGCTACAAACTGGAGTTCGACAGTTCGCCGCCGCAAAGGTTTTTCAAATCGGGTTTAAAAGTTAGTCCAGACCCAAGTCTTTGTTCCTGTACCACTTCAGCAATGGGATACTATTCCAGCCTTTTTGTGGTACCAAAGCGAGATGGTTCAGTGAGATCCATTTTGAACCTCAAATCGTTAAACCCATATCTGGGGGTTTTCCGGATCAAAATGAAGTCTCTGAGAGTGGTGATCTCAGGTCTGGAGAAGGGGAAATTCTTGGTTTCTCTGGAAATAAAGGACACCTTCCTCCATGTCCCAATATGGCTGCCTCATCAGGTGTACCTCAGTTTTTCTCTGATGGAGGAACATTATCAGTTCCAGGTGCTACCCTTCAGCTTATCCACAGCCCCAAGAGTTTTCACCGAGGTTATGGTGGAGATGATGTTACTGTACAACTCAGGATTCAGGGAGTGAACATTGTCCCCTACCTGGATGATCTGCTTATAAAAGCAAGGTCAAAAGATATCCTGCTGGACAGCATCTGCCGCACAACATCCCTGTTGTCACGCCACGGTTGGATTCTGACCTTTCAGAAATCCCACCTGGAGCCAACCCAACTCCTCCAGTTCCTTGGAATGATCCTGGACAAGGTAGCTCAAAAAGTTTTTCCTTCCTGCAGACAAGGCGGAGGCTCTTCAGGAGTTGGTTCGAGCGGTTCTACAATCACGCAAGGTCTCAATACATCTTTGCACCCGTCTATTGGGGATGATGGTGGCCTCTTTCAAGGCCATTCTGTTTGGCAGGTTTCATGCAAGGACCTTCCAACTGGATCTCCTGAAGAAGTGGTCTGGTTCGCATCTGCAGATATTCACCAAGTCATTCTACTGTCTCCACAGGCCAGGATCTCTCTTCTGTGGTGGTTACAGCCCTCCGGGGAGGAGTTTAGGGATCCAGGATTGGATTCTCGTGTCCACGGACGCTAGCCTTCGGGGCTGGGGTGCTGTTACCCAAGGGGCACAGTTCCAGGGCAGATGGTTGAAACTCGAGGCCTGCCTTCTGATAAACATACTGGAACTAAGAGCGATATACAATGCTCTGCTGTACGGAGCTCATCTGCTCCGAGGTCAAGCCATTCATGTTCAGTCGGACAATGCCACGTCGTGGCATGTGTCAATCGACAGGGAGGAACAAAGAGCATGGCTTGCATGCTGGAAGTATCCAAGATTCTCCTTTGGGTTGAATGGAATGCAAGAGCGGAGTCGGCCATTTTCATTCCAGGAGTGGACAACTGGGAGACGGACTTCCTATGCCACCACGTCCTCCACCCAGGAGAGTGGGGTCTGCATCCACAGGTGTTCCGGAAGATAACAGATCTGTGAGGACGTCCATAGATTGATCTGATGGTCTCTTAGATCAACAACAAGCTTCCGTGCTATTGTTCCAGGACGAGAGACCCTCTAGCAGCGGTGGTGGACGCGCTGACTGCACCGTGTGTGGGAGAGCTGTAAGGGGTCCCTATCCAGCATTTGACCCTCACTTAGGGGGTTGTATGATATGTCCGTTAATACAGGCTATTAACCGTGAATTTTATGCTTCTATAGTGCACAATGCTGTATCTATGTTAAGGTACGCACATGGATGGAAGCCATTTTAACACCACTTCCTGATTATTATTATTTATTATTATTATTATTATTATTATTACATTTTATTTATAGGGCACCACAAGTGTTTCGCAGCGCCATACAAAGGACAGTACAGGGAGACAAAACTTAGCATTACAGTAAATAAATAACAAAACTAAAGTACAGGTAACAAAGAGCACCACAATTCTCAAAACATAATACAGCTTAGATGTAAGTAGTGAGGGAGTGATCATCGTACTACTTGGGGCTGGCGGCCATAGATAGAGATGAGCCTTTACCAGCAGGAGGAAAAGCAGGTAAAGATGGTCGCTGAGTATGAGAAAGCTGCGAGTGAAATATGTTGAGAAGAGGGCTTTAACAACAAGAGGAAAGAGGGCCCTGCTCTGAAGAGCTACCAATCTAGTGAAAAGGGGCGACAGACAGATGACATGAGGTGCAAGCAAGCGGGAGGTACCCTGTTAGCAGTATGTAAGCAAAGCAGAGATGTACAAGGCATGAGGCAGAGGGATGGAGGAGCAGTCTCAGGACTAGGTTATGCCACAGAAGGGTGCGCTTTAGTGAAAAGGTGAGTTTTCAGTGCCCGTTTGAAGCTTTGCAAGGTCGGGGAGAGTCTAATGGAGCGGGGAAGCACATTCCACTGAAGGGGTGCAGCATAGGCAAAATCTTGAATTTGTGCATGGGAAGCAGTGACCGGGGCAGAGGAGAGGCGACGGTCATTGGCCGACTGTAGTTGGCGGGAGGGAGTATGAAGGGGAGAGGAGGTTGGAGATGTAGGGAGCAGTGGAATTAGATGGTTTTGTGTGTGAGGGTGAGGATTTTTAAGAGGATTCTTTAGGGGAATGGGAGCCACTGTAGATTTTGTCGAAGGGGAGTGGCAGATGTGGAGCGGCGGGAGATGAAGCTAAGCCTAGCTGCGGAGTTGACAGATTGGAGGTGAGTGAGATGGGAGCAAGTGAGGCCAGTGAGGAGAACATTAAAGTAGTCGAGTCGTGAGATGACCAGTGAGTGGATGATAAGTTTAGTTGTACTCTGGGAGAGAATTGGCCTGATTGCGCCAGAGCTTGGCAGCGCAAAGGAGAGGGAGGAGTCAAGAGTGACGCCCAGTCAGCGGAGTTGGGGAACAGGGGAGATGATGGTAGGGGGTGTTTCTCTGTCTGGGATAAAGATAATGAGTTCAGTTTTGTCCACGTTGAGCTTCAGAGAGCGCTCAGACACCCAGGAGGAGATGGTGGAGAGGCAGCTGGAAACTTGAGAGAGGACAGAGGGGGACAGGATCAGCAGAGGAGAGGTAGAGTCGTGTTTCATCAGCATAGAGGTGGTATTGAAGGCCAAAGAGTTAATGAGCGCACCCAGGGAAGAACAGGAAGAACAGAAGGGGGCCTAGGACAGAACCCTGAGGGACACCAACAGGAAGGGTGTGAGGTGGTACCGGAGGCAAACAGAGAAGGAGCGGTTAGTGAGGTAAGAGGTAAACCAGTCAAGGATGGTGATAGGCCAATGTTTTGGAGTGTGCGGAGCAGGAGAGGATGATCTACGGTGTCAAAGGCAGCAGATAAGTTCAGAAGGATGAGCAGAGAGAAGTGGCCCCTGGATTTGGCCAAAAGCAGGTCATTGGTGACTTTCACCAGGGCAGTCTCGGTGGAGTGGAGTGGAGTGGATCAAGGATGGAGTTGTCAGATATTGTGAGATGGCTGTAGACCAGTCATTCAGGTAGTTTGGAGGCAAATGAGAGAAGAGTAGCTAGTGAATGATGAAGTGTCGAGGTTGGTTTTTTTGAGAATAGGTGAGACCAGAGCATGTTTGAATGGTGAGGGAAAGATGCCGGTAGAGAGCGATAGGTTAAAGAGGTGAGCAAGTTGGGAGCAGGCAGTGGGGGAGAGGGAGCGTAGAGGAGGGGAGGGGGTCCATGGGGCAGGTTGAGGGTGGAGGATAAGATGAGGGAGTGTACTTCCTTGTCTGGGGTGGGATGTGGAAGCAGGACAGGGTGGGATAGATGGAGGGGAGAAATGATGGGGCAGCAGAGGGGCGATGGGAGGAGATGCCATGTCCGATATCCTCAATTTTGGAGATGAAGAAGGAAGCAACGTCAGTGGCAGTGAGGGGGGAGGAAGGGGCGAAGGAGAGTGTTGAAAGACTGAGAAGAGATGAGTACTTGGAAAAAGGATTGCTTTGTGAGAGAAAAAGCAGAGTTGTAGGAAGACAGGATAAACTTGAAATGGAGGAAGTCCGCCAGAGAGTGAGATTTTCCAGAAGTGTTCTGTGGAGCGTGAACATTTTTGTAGGAATCGTGTTAGTTTAGTGTGCCAGGGTTGGGATTTGGGGCGACAGAGGGGGACAGAGGAGAAGGGGGCCACAGAGTCGAGAGCAGCGGTAAGGGAAGCGTTATAGAAGGAGGCTGCCTGGTTAGGACAGGTCATAGTGGAGAGAGGAATGTCTCGAGGGAGGACAGGATAGCGGGGTTGAGAGACCCAAGATTGCATCTGGTGGTGGTGGGTCTGTGCATGGAGAGGAGAGGGGAAGATGAGAGGGTGAAAGAAAGCAGATGGTGGTCAGAGAGAGGGCAGGAAGAGTTTGAGAAATTAGATTGATCACATCGGTGGGTGAAGTTAAGGGCGAGGCCGAGATTGTGAGTAGGGGTGGAGGTCCATTGAGAAAGTCCAAAGAAGGTAGAAAGGGCAAGATTATTAGTGGAAGCTGCATTAGCGATGTCAATAGGGATGTTAAAGTCACCGAGGATGATAGAGGGGAGGTCGGAGGAGAGAAAGTGGGGAAGCCAAGCAGCGAAGTTGTGAAGGAAAGGTGAACAGCGGCCAGGGGAGCTGTAGATCACTGCTACATGGAGGTGAATGGGGTAGAAGAGGCAGATAGGGTGTACCTCAAAGGTGGAGAAGATGAGGGAGGGCTCAGATGGGATGACAAGAAAGGTGCAGTTTGGGGAGAGAAGGATGCCCATGCCTTCACCCTGGCAGTTATCAGGTCTGATCGTGTGGGTGGAGAGGTACTTCTTCCAGGAATTTGGAGTTGCCTACAACACACGGCCACTAGAGGGAGAAGGGTGTTAGGAATTTCAGTGAAGCACATATTTAACAGATTTTAGAGTGTACCAGGTGCAGTGCACTTCTGACTTACAGTATACGCACTTTAGTAAAAAAATAAATCCTGAGTCGTGGGGACTTGTGTTTCTTTTTCATCCACTAGGGGTCACTGGAGTACTCTTGGGATATGGGCGGCGTAGCAGAACAAAGGCACTGAATATTTAAATTTAGAACTCTCCACCCCTCCATATCCCTAGAGTACCTCAGTGTACGAACCCAGTGTTTTTTCTGTGCTCAAAGCACTAACATCGGCTTGTGGGATTCCCACACTTGGATGGAAGATTTATTAATTTTTCATTTTGATTTTTTTTTTTTTTTTTTTTTATTTTACACTTAGCACATCCCTTCCCAGTTTCTGGAAAAACATGGGTCCGGGATGGTGCCGCTGCAAGGCAGCGCATGGCGTGTCGGTCCTCACAAAGAGCACCCTCACAGCCACAGGCAGCCCACTGTCTCCTGCAACAGCTGGACGGAGCTTACAGAAAGAAGCCCCGTCACAGCCAGGAAGAAATGATCAAAGAGCTGGACGGAGCTTACATAAAGAAGCCCCGTCACAGCCAGCAAGAAGTTATCAAAGACGAGCTGGACGGAGCTTACAGAAGAAGCCCCGTCACAGCCAGGAACAAGCTGGACGGAGCTTACAGAAAGAAGCCCCGTCGCAGCCAGGAACAAGATGACTTGAAAGCTGGACGGAGCTTACACAGAGAAGCCCCGTCGCAGCCTTGAATAGGAGGAAGGTAAGCTGGGGAACGGGGCGGTCAGCGCAGGCTGCCGCCCCGCTAGGTGGGTCACAGTGAATGCCGCTTCCACGCACCGCCCGCCACAGCGCCCAGCCGCTACGTCTGAGACTCGCTCCAGACGGCAGCACTACGTCCGCCCGTCCCAGCCGCTCCGTCCGGCCGACAACATCCACCCGCAGACGCTCACTAACAGCGTTAACAGGGTGACAACCGGGCCGCTGCTCCGTCCGACCGCCCAGCACCGCAGATGCCAGCCTCCCTGCAAGTCTTCCCGGCTGTTCCTGAGAAGACACAGTGTTACAGGGGGGAAGGGGGGCGGTGGAATCGGGCGACTCACTGCTGAAAGGGTATGTAAAATACATATATAAACAGCAGTTATATATGCAGCTAGATGTGACAGTAATTAATGCAGACATGTATTATAACCTGTCCTGTGATATCAGAATATTAATGATTATCATGTATAATAGGCTATTGAGCCTATATATATTAATATCTGTGATGATCACTGTATAATAGGCTGTTGAGCCTATATTAATGTATGTGATTATCACTGTATAATAGGCTATTGAGCCTATATATTAATATCTGTGATTATCAAATAGGCTATTGAGCCTATATTAATGCTGTATAATAGCCTATTGAGCATATATATATTAATGTCTGTAATTATCATAGGCTATTGAGCCTATATATATATATATATATATATATATATATATATATATATATTTATTCATAGAGTATGTGTTGTACCCATACTGTGATTATACTGTATAAGAGGCTATATTAACACTGAACAATTGTAACTTGTTCAGGTGATTTTAACAGTCAGCATGGCAAAGGGGCCATTTTAACATGCTTCCTGTTGTTTTTCCAGTTTGTAATTCTGGAACATTCCTGCCCTACATCTCTAAGCCACCAGAGGCGCAGGGGTGTTAGTGGGAATTTGGTTCGGGTTTCACATGCCCATGTGAATTGCTTTTCACATAAAGAATACTCTGGTTTCTCTTCAGATCGAATAAAGCTTTCGCTTTTTACTACAGATTTCCGTTGAGAGAAACAACCATGAGTTTCATATAAATATGCTTTTCAGCAATAAAATATATATATGATAATAACTTCAATAAGTCGTGCAAGTGTCTGTCCGTTGACTATTGTGGTGTCTGTCTGCATAGCGAGTAAGGCTCTAGCGCAGACTAAAAATTGCATTGGCAATTCAAATTAAAAGAGCGGTAACGGAGTCTCGGAAGTTACTCCACCAGCACTAACGAAGGACAGTCTTTCCAAAGGGCCAATTTCCCTTTGGGTACCAGGGTGTTTATTTAACTGGTCTTATAATTTAATGCACGATTCTATGTCAAATCTCACACCGATAACTACGAGTGAGAAGGGTACATTAGTCCAGCACTCAGATAGTGCGGCCCAGTGAGTCAATGTCTACGTTTTTACAGAGACTGAGTAGACTCTAACCACTATTTAATCGTTTCCAAAATGACGCGATCCGCCATTGGTAAATGCGTCTGTGTCAAACATTATAAAGACCCAAGATACATTTGGGTCACTAGACTATGTATGGAAACAATAAACTGTTAAAAGAAGCTGCAGAGTATATCTGTAAAGCTTCTGCTAACGCCGGTTACTTCGATTCTCACTTTTCATCGTCGCTAGTTTAAGCGCGACAAGGCCAGAGCTTGTTTGGTCCTAAATTTGATATTCAGCCATTACCGCATCCAGTATCAAAATGGAAATACTGGTGCCGGCGTTTAATCCCTTTAGACTTCAGTTTTTTCAAGGCGGTGGTACAAAACAGTCACGCCTTGTAACGACAAGACGCTACAGTCAGCAAGCCAGTGGCTTGATGACCTCTTAGGCCATCTCCATTTTCCAATGTGGAAGCGCGTCTTTACACGTTACATTTGCGGGGTTTCCAGACATCAACTCATGGATGTCTCAGTTATTTACAGATTAAAGGTTAAGACTGCCTCTGTCGAACGGTTTGGCAGGTTGCCATTTAGTCTCTGCTAGTTTTCAGCTGTCTTTATAACCAGGCAGTAGTACACCAACAGAGTCCTTATTCCCCTCTGTTTGGGGTAACAAAACCAGACAGCTCCGTCGCAGTCTCAATCAGCAAGTCACTTAATGCAGTTTGAAAATGGATTTTCTGCGGTTAGTATTTGCATATTGGAGCCACAAAATTGCATAATTTCACTTGATCTTCACAATGCGTATTTACCCATTCCGGTTTGGTCATCACAGGTTCTAGCGTTTGCAAAACGCCACAACCATTAACCATTTCAGGTCTACCATTTGGCTTCTTGTCAACGCCTCGGGTATTTACCAAAGTGATGTTGGTGATGATGGCTCATCTCAGAGACCTGCCAGTGACAATCGTTCCATACTTAGACGATCTGCTCATAAGAACTCTGTCTCAACAAAGTTCCTTTAACTTGCGCTACTAATGTATACTGCGGTGGCAGATCAAGTTCAAAAATAATCGCATCTAATTCCGTCTAAACGACGTCAATTCCTAGGTAAGATTATAAATACGGTAAATCGAAGACATTTACCTACTACACCAGCAAGAACAAATGTACATCTAGTAATTAGTACAAAACACGCACACTAGCGGTACATTGCTGTATTCGCCTGTTAAGAATAATGATGTGTTTCAAAGCGATTTAGTTCGCCGGCCTTCACTCGCGTTTCCCACAGAGGGGCGAGGGTGTATATAATCTAGACGAGAGTCTCAGAGGTTCAGGAGTTGTAGTTAAAAAAGATCAGCGACAGAGGTTCTGAAATCACGACAGATTGCTGTCGATAAATGTCCTGGAACTCCGTGCATTTTACAATGCACTACATGCTTCGCTTTCAGTCTGACCAACAGTCAGACAACGCAACGGGAGTTGCATACACAACAACCAGGGAGAACCAAGAAGCCGCATGGCAATGCGGCAGGTAACTCGAATCCTCAATTGCCCAGAACACCATTATGTGATAATGTCAACGGGGTTCATTCCGTGAGTGGACATCTGTTAGACAGATGATCTCACCCGTCAGGATTTAGATCCTGAAAACTGGACATTAAATCCAGAGGTGTTTCATATGTGAGTCCACAGAAGGGGGTTACCCTCAGGTATACATGATGGCATCTCGCCACAATTACAAAAGCACAGTATGTGTACAAAACAACAGACCACAAGGGCAGTGGCGGTGGAGTCTCTCACATTCGTGTGGTCATTCAGCATCGTGTATCTGGCTCCACCATTTTCCGCTGCTCTCTCCGTTGCCAAAACGGATCATAAGACAGTTCGTCACAGTCATACTAGTGATATCTCATGGGTTTCGGAGAGCTTGCTTCTCGAATCTCCAAGGAATACTTGCACACGATCTTGGCCCGCTCATAATACGTCCAGCCTGTTACAACAGGGAACGTTCTTTTACCCATAGTTACCTATGTACCTATTACCTATGTACCGCAGCTGCGGTTGACGGGGTGAGGGTTCAGACCGCCCTCTTAAGAAAAGAAATAGGGCATTACAGTATTATACCAACCATGTTACGAGCTAGTAAGCCGCTTAAGGCAGCTCATTATTACAAAATTTGGTGTGCTTACATAGGTGGTAAAGCTCGGAAGTTTCCGACATCATCCTTCAAGTTACCCGTATTCTGTTAAACGGGGTGGGATGGAAAACTGCGTTTATCTGCACTGAGGGTGCAGGTATCTGTGTGGTCAACTTATTTTCAAAGACGTTTGACTCTATTGCGTCTGTACACACCTTTCTACAAGGTGTCATCAAAGTGCAGCCTCCATTTATCCCACCTACAGCGCCAGGTGACTTGAGGTTGGGTTCAGATTTCTTACAGTTTTCATATTTTGAACCCTTACAATAAATGGGGATTAAGTTTCTCACTTGGGAAAACATTTTTCTTCTAGCCTTAGCTTCGGCAAGGGTTTTGTTTTCATATTTGGGTGCCTTGTATTCCAAGCCACCATATTTGAGTTTTCTCATGACAAAGCAGATCTTCGGACGAATTCCGCTTTCTTATTCTTCACATCAATAAACCAATAGTGGTTCCTGTGTTGACAGCACATTCTAGAATTCTGAATGTGGTACACGCATTACGCGTTTATATATGTTCCGAACGTCTACAGTACGTGATACGGATACGTTGTTTGTTCTCTATAATGCTGCCAACTGGGGTTAGCCAGTTTCTCAGCAGACATTATCCAGTGGGATAATAATGACTACAAGTCAGGCTTACTTTAAGGCTAAGTTACAATCGCCTACGTCAGTAATAGCTCATCCCACAGGTTCTGTGGGAATGTCAGACCCAGCGGGTCGTGGAGCGTCTACGACGCGGCTACATAGCCTTCAGTGCACCACGTTTGTGCACGTTTACACGTTATGAATGGTTGCGGCATCAGCATCTAGCTTTGGCTGCCTACTGTTACAAGTGTCAAACAGCTCTCCCGCCCACGAGGGAAGCTTTGGTACGTCCCAAGAGTACTCCAGTGACCCCTAGTGGATGAAAAAGAAAATAGGATTTTGGTACTTACCAGGTAAATCCTTTTCTTTGAATCCATAGGGGGCACTGGACGCCCACCCAGAGCAGTTTTACCTGGGTTGTTTTAAGCTCAGAGGAGCTTAGGGTAACACGTTTTACCTGGTTTGTATTAAGCTCAAAGGAGCTTATGGTAACACATTTTAACCGATTGGTTCAAACTATAAAGGTCTATCGGTTATGCTGTCAACTGTTTAGTTGACACTAACGTTATGGGTCAACTTTGTTGTTGTCCGTTATGTTATAGGAATTCTACATTGTCAACCTCTCTATAGTAGTTCGCTCAGTAAGAACACTGGGTTCGTACACTGAGGTACTCTAGGGATATGGAGGGGTGGAGAGTTCTAAATTTAAATATTCAGTGCCTTTGTTCTGCTACGCCGCCCATATCCCAAGTGTACTCCAGTGCCCCCTATGGATTCAAAGAAAAGGATTTACCTGGTAAGTACCAAAATCCTATTTTTACTGTATACCTGTTTGTCTGTGTGCATGATGCGTAAAGCTAATGCAAAATCAAAGAAGCAGCTTGTCTGCGATACCTGTGAGAGTGTTACAGGATGAAACTTCCACTTGGACAGTGTGTCTTGCAAATACAGGTCCAAATACGGACATCTATCCTGATCCTCCTTGGGCAAAGATGGCAGGTGTGAGGACTGAGTTAAAGTCAGAGTTGGCCACTGTGCGAAAAGATCGTGAGGTGGCTAAGTCTGATTCTACGTTAATACCATCTGAGCTGCCAGAGTGGGCTCAGGATATGTCAAGAACTTAATAGGAACAAGAAGAGAAAAAGAACTGTATTGTCGATGCACAAAAAGAAGGGAGACCTAATTATCGCAACCTTCTGAGAAAAATAATTTCTAAAATTTAACTTTTATTGATGTCTAATAAAATAGTGTGACAATAACTCACACACAAACCACGAGTACAGACGAAACATAGAGGTTAAAATCAAAACATACACAACATATACCACAAGTGCAGTGAAATAAAGGTGATTAAAGTTTAAAATGTGTGTCCGCGTGTCTATTCTTATGTCCGTTTATATACTTATGCTCACAATCCTGTGAGTTCTGATGATGGTTGTCAGCAGTTGGTCTCTATACATTCACATGACCATATATCATTGTCTCCAGTATCTGGAATAACCTATTCCTATATTTATTCTTATTGCTGACAATGTGATCCCAATAGTATCTGCTGTATTCACACTGTGGCTTCCTTGTGTTATAGGCAAAGGTCTGTCTATTTTCACTCCTAGTAAAGTATTTTGATCACACTTAAATATGTGCCATTTAATATATACTATTCATGTCTAGTTACGCAGCCTCATTAAGGTAGAGTACCATTCAATGTATACATATCAATTATTCAGTACCATATACCTCTCTCATGAGCCTTCTAGAGGGCATCTATTGAAAACATGAATTTAATTTAATGGTCTAGGGTAGGGGTGGGCAAAATACGGCCCGCGGGCCGGATGCGGCCCGCAAACCGATCCTGACCGGCCCACTGCTTCCCACCAGCATGCAATGACAAGCGGCCCGACTGACTGAGCTGCTTGTCATTGCTCAGCAGTACTCCAAGCTGCCGCCGCCTGTCTCCCCTGCTGCTGCACGGCGCCTGACACACTCATCCTCCTCCTCCCGCCTCCAGAGTCCCCATTGACAAAGGCAGCGATCAGACAAAAAGGGGGCGGAGCTATGCAGAGACGAGAGGGCGGGGCTACACGGGACTTTAGGGGGTGGAGCTACATGGGACATAAGTCACTGCTACAGATCCATCCTTCCTGCCACTGCCAACCAGACACAGATCAGTAAGTTAATGGAAAAAGTGAGGGAAAGAAAGTGTATTTTTGTGTGTGTGTGTGTGTGTGTGTATATATATGAGAGAGTGTGTGTGTATATGAGTGTGTGTGTGTATATGTTTGTGTGTGCGTCAGTAGCGTCAGACTGTATTTAGGTTAGGGGGGAGATCTTTAACGCTTGCTGTACCACCCCCCAACTCCCCCCCCTCCCCTCCCCTGGATTCTTTCACCATGTCACCCCCCATGTTCTGTCACTAAATCACCCCACCCCCCGTGTTGTTACCGTGTCCTGTCACCCCCGTGTTCTGTCACCGTGACACCCCCCCACGTTCTGTTACTGTGTCACCCCCATGTTCTGCCACTGAGTCAGCCCCCCCATGTTCTGTCATGGTGTCATCCCCCCCCCGTGTTCTGTCACTGTGTCACCCCCGTGTTCTGTCACTAAGTCACCCCACCGTGTTGTTACCATGCCACCTCCTGTGTTCTGTCACTGTGTCAACCCCCCCCCCCCCGTGTTCTGTCACTGAACCCCCCCCCCCGTGTTCTGTCACTGTCACCCCCCCCCCGTGTTCTGTCACTGTCACCCTCCCCCCGTGTTCTGTCACTGTCACCCCCCCGTGTTCTGTCACTGTCACCCCCCCGTGTTCTGTCACTGTGTCACCCCCCCGTGTTTTGTCACCGTGTCACCCCCCCGTGTTCTGTCACCGTGTCACCCCCTGTGTTCTGTCACTAAGTCACCCCGCCGTGTTGTTACCGTGTCCCTTACCGTGTTCTGTCACTGTGTCACTCCCCGTGTTCTGTCACTGTCACCCCCCCGCGTTCTGTCACTGTGTCACCCCCCCGCGTTCTGTCACTGTGTCACCCCCCCGCGTTCTGTCACTGTGTCACCCCCCCCCGCGCGTTCTGTCACCGTGTCACCCCCCCCTCCGTGTTCTGTCACCGTGTCATACCCTGTGTTCCATCACCGTGTTCTGTCACTGTGTCACACCTTTCCCCAGGGGCCATAAGACACTGGATAATTTGCTTGCTGTGCAATGATTATCCCAAATGAAATGTTAATGTGTAAAAGGGGACTCTACCTGCCATAATGTGAAAAAGGGGGCTCTACCTTCCGTAATGTGTAAAAGGGGGCTCTACCTGCTGTAATGTGTAAAAGAGAGCTCTACCTGGCGTAATGTGTGACAGGGGCTCTACCTGGAGTAATGTGTGTAAGTGGCGCTACTGTGTGGCGTAATTTGAATAATGGAGACTATTGTGCGGCCTAAAATGAATCTGTATTATTTTTTAGCCACACCCCTTCCCCATGAAGCCACGTCCCTATATTTTTGGCACATAGGGGAGCTGCTATTTTGTGTGCGGCCCTCGAAAACTGACAGGAAAGTGTCAAGTGGCCCCTCAGCTGAAATAATTGCCCACCCCTGGTCTAGGGAGTGGTGCATACAGTATATTATTGAATGCTTATATGCAGATTGTTGTTAAAGACAGTGCTAGTGGGCTATAGTCCACCAATATTTGAATATAATGATGTTTGACGTATTTTTAGTGCCAAAGAGACTACCTTTTGTTATGTATAGTAGTTGTATCAAAAGTCATGCCATTTACCTATAATAAAGGTGAGTATTATTCTTACGCTTCAATGTAATGTGAAAGATATATAGCAATATAAGGTGTTATAGTATCCCTCTCACAGAAGGTACTTCATATCTTACCAGACTCAATCTGTCTTTATTGGAAAGGGATAATGTATTCTTTATCACCTTACAAATAACCAGCTCGTTGTTAACAGTGAATTATCCAGAGATGGCTTATATTCTCGTCTCTAAAAAAAATTAGATATACTTATTTATTAATGCTGGTTGCAGGTGGTCTGAGGTGTTAAATCATAATTATCTTCAAATGCTTTTTTGAGTTACATATAACCATACAGTCACAGGTTATAAATGCAACATTGCTGGCTTTGTTGCTGCTTCTAAAAATATAGATGCATTCGTGTGTCTACTGCACAGCTTAATACTGTAACATTTAGCCTGTTAGGGTTTGTTAAATTGTATCATATATGTCTCCTTATGACTAACAGGTGGCCTGAGGTGTTGACTCTAAAACATTGTTACTTTGTTGTCTGTAAAAGCCACAGCACTTTCAGTTACTGCTCTATCACTGGCATAAATAGACTGTCTGTATCCACTTAAATTAGCACACTGACTCTTACTCATTAACAAGATAGATCTCTGTCAATAGTTAATACGTCTGCCTATTATTCAGTGCTGCAAGTATCTTTGGGATCTACTAATCACATATTCACATAATCAGAACTAGTAATACATTAATTTTTTATATATGAGCGCGGACATAGATTGACAAGCGGACACACGCTGCCCACACGCGTGTTCCGCTGTTACTCTGACAGCTTCGTCAGAGTAACGGCGGAACACGCGTGTGGGCAGCGTGTGTCCGCTTGTCAATCTATGTCCGCGCTCATATATAAAAAATTTATGTATTACTAGTTCTGATTATGTGAATATGTGATTAGTAGATCCCAAAGATACTTGCAGCACTGAATAATAGGCAGACGTATTAACTATTGACAGAGATCTATCTTGTTAATGAGTAAGAGTCAGTGTGCTAATTTAAGTGGATACAGACAGTCTATTTATGCCAGTGATAGAGCAGTAACTGAAAGTGCTGTGGCTTTTACAGACAACAAAGTAACAATGTTTTAGAGTCAACACCTCAAGCCACCTGTTAGTCATAAGGAGACATATATGATACAATTTAACAAACCCTAACAGGCTAAATGTTACAGTATTAAGCTGTGCAGTAGACACACGAATGCATCTATATTTTTAGAAGCAGCAACAAAGCCAGCAATGTTGCATTTATAACCTGTGACTGTATGGTTATATGTAACTCAAAAAAGCATTTGAAGATAATTATGATTTAACACCTCAGACCACCTGCAACCAGCATTAATAAATAAGTATATCTAATTTTTTTTAGAGACGAGAATATAAGCCATCTCTGGATAATTCACTGTTAACAACGAGCTGGTTATTTGTAAGGTGATAAAGAATACATTATCCCTTTCCAATAAAGACAGATTGAGTCTGGTAAGATATGAAGTACCTTCTGTGAGAGGGATACTATAACACCTTATATTGCTATATATCTTTCACATTACATTGAAGCGTAAGAATAATACTCACCTTTATTATAGGTAAATGGCATGACTTTTGATACAACTACTATACATAACAAAAGGTAGTCTCTTTGGCACTAAAAATACGTCAAACATCATTATATTCAAATATTGGTGGACTATAGCCCACTAGCACTGTCTTTAACAACAATCTGCATATAAGCATTCAATAATATACTGTATGCACCACTCCCTAGACCATTAAATTAAATTCATGTTTTCAATAGATGCCCTCTAGAAGGCTCATGAGAGAGGTATATGGTACTGAATAATTGATATGTATACATTGAATGGTACTCTACCTTAATGAGGCTGCGTAACTGGACATGAATAGTATATATTAAATGGCACATATTTAAGTGTGATCAAAATACTTTACTAGGAGTGAAAATAGACAGACCTTTGCCTATAACACAAGGAAGCCACAGTGTGAATACAGCAGATACTATTGGGATCACATTGTCAGCAATAAGAATAAATATAGGAATAGGTTATTCCAGATACTGGAGACAATGATATATGGTCATGTGAATGTATAGAGACCAACTGCTGACAACCATCATCAGAACTCACAGGATTGTGAGCATAAGTATATAAACGGACATAAGAATAGACACGCGGACACACATTTTAAACTTTAATCACCTTTATTTCACTGCACTTGTGGTATATGTTGTGTATGTTTTGATTTTAACCTCTATGTTTCGTCTGTACTCGTGGTTTGTGTGTGAGTTATTGTCACACTATTTTATTAGACATCAATAAAAGTTAAATTTTAGAAATTATTTTTCTCAGAAGGTTGCGATAATTAGGTCTCCATTCTTTTTGTGCATCGACAATACAGTTCTTTTTCTCTTCTTGTTCCTATTGATTAACCCTAGCTGTAGTCGATAGCACCCCCAGCAGAAATGGTAAATACCTTAATGCAACAGGGGTCAGCTTTCAGAGCTTTAGAAAGCTCCTAGTTTGATATAACAGAATTGTGTGCCCTTATATTAAGGCTGAATCGAACAAACGGAATTCTCCCATAGGGAACTTTTGAGATGGGGGCATGGTGTTTGAGGGGCTACACCTCAAAAGTGATTGGACGTATTGAGACAAAATTTGGCATGGGCGCGTAGAATCGTCACCCGGTGCTGCATGCCAAATTTCAGGGCAAAATAATAAAAAATGAGGAGTTGGGAGTAACCTAAAGTTCCAACTGTCAGTTTTTTTCTGTGACTTCCTTTGTGGCTTTTTGACATCGTTTTCCTATAGAGTGAATTAGAAATTTTTTGGGAAGGCATAACTCAGGATAGGGGACGAATTAAGACTTGGGGTTTGTTTTATTAGATAGATCTTGTCCCAGTGTAGTGCCTTTTGGGGTTGTGGTTTCTCAGAAAGTTACAGATTTTTTTTAATTAAGTAAATATGCCCCATTATAAAGATAGGGCTTTTCAATTTGTTGCGGCTGCGCAGTGGCCGCCAGCAGGGGGTTTACAGAGAGTAGCTTCACTAAGTTGGGTGTAGGAAGATGGATGACGCTGTACATCTGTCTCTGTCATTGGTGGCATAATGTTGTAAGGCTCTAGTAGCCTCGCGCGCTATGCAATGGCAGTTGGGCACGAGGAGAGAGCGGGAAGCAGTCTCGTGCATGAAGAGGAGAGCTGCAGGCGGCGGGAGGACGAGAAGGAGCTGCAGGCGGTGGGAGGACAGCCCTGGGTGTGAGCCGTGAGCACAGTGGGTCTCAAGGAGAGTGTACAGCGACTTGAGGAGACCTAAGGAAACCCCTCCCCTAACCCGAAGTGGGAGCGTCTACGAGCCGCGACTACGGAGGAAGCCGGGTCCCCTTACTGGAGCGTCAGTGGGAGGAGATCGCCGGAGCCGCGACAACGAAGGAAGCCGGGTACGCTTACTGGAGCGTCAGCGGGAGGAGATCGCCGGAGCCGCGACAACGGAGGAAGCCGGGTCCTCTTACCTGAGCTTCAGCGGTAGCAGTGAGTATATGACTTCCGCCATATCTTCTCCCCCCATCCCATCTAACCTTCCCACCGTAGCATAGTAGAAGGAACCCTCCACACCCCCAATCAACGGGTGTCGCTCAGATCCCAGCAATACTTCCAAGGGGGATTGAATGGACACCGGGGAGAGCCAGAGGGGGTCCACTGGGGGGAGGGGGGGATTTGGGGGGAGAAAAAGCCATATAGTGCTGACTAGCTGAGCTGGAGGGAAGTGGGATAAATGTACATTTATTACCAAAGAAGCTCCTCACAGGTCAGTGCATACTTCATAACTGCTGGGGTCAATCTACTGTGTGTCCGGCCACCCCCCTCCCCCTGCCGTGTGTCCAGCCACCCCCCCTCCCCTGCTGTGTGTCCGGCCTACCCCCTCCTCCCCTGCTGTGTGTCCAGCCCCCCCCCTCCCTGCTGTGTGTCCAGCCCCCCCCCTCCCTGCTGTGTGTCCAGCCCCCCCCTCCCTGCTGTGTGTCCGGTCCCCCCCCCTCCCTGCTGTGTGTCCGGTCCCCCCCCTCCCTGCTGTGTGTCCGGTCACCCCCCCCTCCCTGCTGTGTGTCCGGTCACCCCCCCCCCTCCCTGCTGTGTGTCCGGTCACCCCCCCCCCTCCCTGCTGTGTGTCCGGTCACCCCCCCCCCCCCTGCTGTGTGTCCGGTCACCCCCCCCCTCCCTGCTGTGTGTCCGGTCACCCCCCCCCCCCCTGCTGTGTGTCCGGTCACCCCCCCCCCCCCTGCTGTGTGTCCGGTCACCCCCCCCCTCCCTGCTGTGTGTCCGGTCACCCCCCCCCCTCCCTGCTGTGTGTCCGGTCACCCCCCTCCCTGCTGTGTGTCCGGTCACCCCCCCCCCCTGCTGTGTGTCCGGTCACCCCCCCCCCTCCCTGCTGTGTGTCCGGTCACCCCCCCCTCCCTGCTGTGTGTTCGCCCACCCCCACTCCTCCCGCTGTGTCCGGCCACCCTCCCCTGCTGTGTGTCCGGCCACTCCCCCCTCCCCTGCTGTGTGTCCGGCCACTCCCCCCTCCCCTGCTGTGTGTCTGGCCACTCCCCCCCTCCCCTGCTGTGTGTCCGGCCACCCTCCCTCCTCCCTGCTGTGTGTCCGGCTACCCCCTTCCCTCCCTGCCGTGTGTCCGGTCACCCTCCCCTCCCTGCTGTGTGTCCAGCCACCCCCCCTCTTCCTCCTCCTCCCTGCTGTGTGTCCGGCCACCCCCCCCCCTTCTCCTCCTCCCTGCTGTGTGTCCGGCCACCCCCCCCCCTTCTCCTCCTCCCTGCTGTGTGTCCGGCCGCCCCCCCCCCCCCTTCCCTCCCTGCTGTGTGTCCGGCCACCCCCCTCTGCTGTGTATCCGGCCACCCCCCCCCCCCTCCCTGCTGTGTGTCCGGCCACCCCCCCCCTCCCTGCTGTGTGTCCGGCCACCCCCCCCTCCCTGCTGTGTGTCCGGCCACCCCCACCTCCCTCCCTGCTGTGTGTCCGGCCACCCCCACCTCCCTCCCTGCTGTGTGTCCGGCCACCCCCCCCTCCCTCTCCCTGCTGTGTGTCCGGCCACCCCCCCTCCCTCCCTGCTGTGTGTCCGGCCACCCCCCCCCTCCCTGCTGTGTGTCCGGCCACCACCCCCCCCCTCCCTGCTGTGTGTCCGGCCACCCCCCCCCTCCCTGCTGTGTGTCCGGTCACCCCCCCCCTTCCTACTGTGTATCCGGTCACCCTCCCCTGCTGTGTATTCGCCCACCCCCACTCCTCCCGCTGTGTCCGGCCACCCTCCCCTCCCCTGCTGTGTGTCCGGCCACCCTCCCTCCTCCCTGCTGTGTGTCCGGCCACCCCCTACCCCCTTCCCTCCCTGCCGTGTGTCCGGTCACCCTCCCCTCCCTGCCGTGTGTCCGGTCACCCTCCCCTCCCTGCCGTGTGTCCGGTCACCCTCCCCTCCCTGCCGTGTGTCCGGTCACCCCGCCCTCCCTGCCGTGTGTCCAGCCACCCCCCCTCCCTGCTGTGTGTCCAGCTAACCTTTCCTCCCCTGCTGTGTGTCTGGCCGCCACCCCCCCTCCTCTCGCTGTGTCCGGCCACCCCCTACCCCCTTCCCTCCCTGCTGTGTGTCCAGCCACCCCCCCCTCCTCCTCCTCCCTGCTGTGTGTCCGGCCGCCCCCCCCTTCCCTCCCTGCTGTGTGTCCGGCCACCCCCCCTGCTGTGTGTCCGGCCACCCCCCCTCCCTGCTGTGTTTCCGGCCACCCCCCCTCCCTGCTGTGTGTCCAGCCACCCCCCTTCCATGTGTCCAGCCTACCCCCTCCTCCCTGCTGTGTGTCCAGCCACCCCCCCTCCCTGCTGTGTCCACCCCCCCCTCCCTGCTGTGTGTCCGGTCACCCCCCCCCCTCCCTGCTGTGTGTCCAGCCCCCCCCCCTCCCTGCTGTGTGTCCGGTCACCACCCCCCCCTCCCTGCTGTGTGTCCGGTCACCCCCCCCTCCCTGCTGTGTGTCCGGTCACCCCCCCCTCCCTGCTGTGTGTCCGGTCACCCCCCCCCTTCCTGCTGTGTCCGGTCACCCTCCCCTCCCCTGCTGTGTATTCGCCCACCCCCACTCCTCCCGCTGTGTCCGGCCACCCTCCCCTCCCCTGCTGTGTGTCCGGCCACCCTCCCCTCCCCTGCTGTGTGTCCGCCCCCCCCCCATCCCCTGCTGTGTGTCCGCCCCCCCCCATCCCCAGCTGTGTGTCCATCCCCCCCATCCCCTGCTGTGTGTCCGCCCCCCCATCCCCTGCTGTGTGTCCGGCCACTCCCCCCTCCCCTGCTGTGTGTCCGGCCACTCCCCCCTCCCCTGCTGTGTGTCCGCCCCACTCCCCCCCCTCCCCTGCTGTGTGTCCGGCCACCCTCCCCTCCCCTGCTGTGTGTCCGGCCACCCTCCCCTCCCCTGCTGTGTGTCCGGCCACCCTCCCTCCTCCCTGCTGTGTGTCCGGCCACCCCCTACCCCCTTCCCTCCCTGCCGTGTGTCTAGTCACCCTCCCCTCCCTGCTGTGTGTCCAGCAACCCCCCCCTCCCTGCTGTGTGTCCGGCTACTCTCTCCTCCCCTGCTGTGTGTCCGGCCACCCCCCCTCCTCTCGCTGTGTCCGGCCACCCCCTACCCCCTTCCCTCCCTGCCGTGTGTCCGGTCACCCTCCCCTCCCTGCTGTGTGTCCAGCCACCCCCCCCCCTCCTCCTCCTCCTCCCTACTGTGTGTCCGGCCACCCCCCCCTCCCTGCTGTGTGTCCGGCCACCTCCCCTCCCTGCTGTGTGTCCGGCCACCCCCCCCTCCCTGCTGTGTGTCCGCCCCCCCCCTGTTGTGTGTCCGGCCACCCCCCCTCCCTGCTGTGTGTCCGGCCACCCCCCCCCCTCCCTGCTGTGTGTCCGGCCACCCCCCCCAGACACGCAGCGCCTGACACACACACACGCATATGCAGCGCCTGACACACACACAGACGCAGCACCTGACACTCACACGGACCTGACACACACTCACACGCAGCACCTGACACGCATATGCAGCGCCTGACACACACGCAGCACCTGACACACTCACACGGACCTGACACACACGCACACACTCACACGCAGCACCTAACACACACTCACAGACACGCAGCGCCTGACACACGCGCACACGCAGCGCCTGACACACGCGCACACGCAGCGCCTGACACACGCGCACACGCAGCGCCTGACACACGCGCACACGCAGCGCCTGACACGCGCACACGCAGCGCCTGACACAAGCGCACACGCAGCGCCTGACACACGCGCACACGCAGCGCCTGACACACGCGCACACGCAGCACCTGACACACGCGCACACAACACGCACACGCAGCACCTGACACGCGCACACAACACGCACACGCAGCACCTGACACACACGCACACGCAGCACCTGACACACACGCACACGCAACACCTGACACACACACTCACAGCACCTGACATACTCACACGCAGCACCTGACCTACTCACGCGCACAAGCAGCACCTGACATACTCACGCGCACACGCAGCACCTGACATACTCACGCGCACACGCAGCACCTGACATACTCACACGCAGCACCTGACACACGCGCACACGCAGCACCTGACACACGCGCACACGCAGCACCTGACACACGCGCACACGCAGCACCTGGCACACGCGCACACGCAGCACCTGACACACGCGCACACGCAGCACCTGACACACGCGCACACGCAGCACCTGACACACGCGCACACGCAGCACCTGACACACGCGCACACGCAGCACCTGACACACGCGCACACGCAGCACCTGACACACGCGCACACGCAGCACCTGACACACGCGCACACGCAGCACCTGACACACGCGCACACGCAGCACCTGACACGCGCACACGCAGCACCTGACACAAACGCACATGCAGCACCTGGCACACGCAACACCTGACACACACACTCACACGCACCTGACACACGCACTCACACGCAGCACCTGACATACTCACGCGCAGCACCTGACATACACACACGCAGCACCTGACACACACACGCAGCACCTGACACACACACGCAGCACCTGACACACACACGCAGCACCTGACACACACACGCAGACATGCAGCACCTGACACACACACACACGCGACACGCAGCACCTGACACACACACACAGCACCTGACACACAGACATGCAGCGCCTGACACACACATGCAGACATGCAGCGCCTGACACACACACGCAGACATGCAGCACCTGACACACACATGCAGCACCTGACACACACACACACACACACACACACATATGCAGACATGCAGCACCTGACACACACATGCAGCACCTGACAGACACACACACACACACATGCAGCACCTGACACACACACACACACACACACATGCAGCACCTGACACACCCACACACATACAGACATGCAGCACCTGACACACCCACACACATACAGACATGCAGCACCTGACACACATACAGACATGCAGCACCTGACACACACACACACACACACACACACACACACACACAGACATGCAGCACCTGACACACACACACACACACACACACAGGCAGCACCTGACACACATATATACATGTGGCATTTAACGCACACACGCACAGCACCTGACACACAATCATATACACTCAGAGCACCTAACACACACATACACTCGCAGCACCTCACACACACTCGTATACACACGCAGCACCTGCCACTCACACACATATACATTCAGCACCTGCCACTCCCACATACATGAACAGCACCTAACACACACATATATACATGCAGCACCTGACACACACATACACGCGCAGCACCTGACAGTCACACACATACAGATGCGACACCTGACACAAACACATACACGCTCAACACCTGACACCCACGTGGCAGCTGACGCATACAAATGCAGCACCTGAGATACACACATATACACGTGCAGCACCTGAGACACACACATACACGTACAGCACCTGACACACACATGTATGTACACGCGCGGCTCCAGGCACACAGATACGTACGTACACACGCGGCACTTGACACATACACACGTACACGCGCAGCACCTGACACACACATACGTACGTACGTACGTACACGTGTGGCACCTGACACACACACACACACACACACACAAGCGCGTGGCTCCTGACACACACAAGCGCGTGGCTCCTGACACGCACATGTACGTACACGCGCGGCTCCTGACACACACACACACACGTATGTATGTATACGCGCGGTACCTGACACCTACACGTATGTATGTATATGCGCGGCTCCTGACACCCACACACATGTACACGCGTGGCTCCTGGCACACACACACACGTACACGCGCTGCACCTGACACATACAGGCGTGTACGTACACACATGCACAGCACCTGACATACATAGATGTAGGTACGCGCCACCTGACACACACACACACACGTACACGCACGACACCTGACACACACGTACGTACACGCACAGCACCTGACACACACGTACGTGCACGCACGGCACTGACACCTATGTACGCGCACGGCACCTGACACACACGTACATACTAGTGATGAGTGGGTTCGGTTCGTCGGAATTCAAATCCCCCGAACTTCACCCATTTTACACGGGTCCGAGGCAGGTTCGAACCTTCCCGCCTTGCTCGGCTAACCCAAGCGCGCCCGAACGCCATCATCCCGCTGTCGGATTCTCGCGAGATTCGGATGTCTGCATACGTGAAAAGGGGTCCCATGTGTAAACATGGTCCGGGTGTTCGGTTTGTTGTTTCTCTAACGTCCTAAGTGGATGCTGGGGACTCCGTAAGGACCATGGGGAATAGCGGCTCCGCAGGAGACTGGGCACATCTAAAGAAAGCTTTAGGACTATCTGGTGTGCACTGGCTCCTCCCCCTATGACCCTCCTCCAAGCCTCAGTTAGATCTCTGTGCCCGAACGAGAAGGGTGCACACTAGGGGCTCTCCTGAGCTTCTTAGTGAAAGTTTTAGTTTAGGTTTTTTATTTTCAGTGAGACCTGCTGGCAACAGGCTCACTGCATCGAGGGACTAAGGGGAGAAGAAGCGAACTCACCTGCGTGCAGAGTGGATTGGGCTTCTTAGGCTACTGGACATTAGCTCCAGAGGGACGATCACAGGCCCAGCCATGGATGGGTCCCAGAGCCGCGCCGCCGGCCCCCTTACAGAGCCAGAAGACAGAAGAGGTCCAGAAAATCGGCGGCAGAAGACATCCTGTCTTCACCAAGGTAGCGCACAGCACTGCAGCTGTGCGCCATTGCTCCTCAGCACACTTCACACTTCGGTCACTGAGGGTGCAGGGCGCTAGGGGGGGGCGCCCTGAGCAGCAATAAAAACACTTTGGCTGGTGAAAATACATCACATATAGCCCCCAGGGCTATATGGATGAATTTTAACCCCTGCCAGAATCCATAAAAAAGCAGGAGAAAAGTCCGCGAAAAAGGGGCGGAGCCTATCTCCTCAGCACACTGGCGCCATTTTCCCTCACAGCTCAGTTGGAGGGAAGCTCCCCTGGCTCTCCCCTGCAGTCACTACACTACAGAAAGGGTTAAAAAAGAGAGGGGGGCACTAATTAGGCGCAGTATTAACAATACAGCAGCTATAAGGGGAAAAACACTTATATAAGGTTATCCCTGTATATATATATATATATATATATATATATATATATATATAGCGCTTTGGTGTGTGCTGGCAAACTCTCCCTCTGTCTCCCCAAAGGGCTAGTGGGGTCCTGTCCTCTATCAGAGCATTCCCTGTGTGTGTGCTGTATGTCGGTACGTTTGTGTCGACATGTATGAGGAGAAAAATGATGTGGAGACGAAGCAGATTGCCTGTAATAGTGATGTCACCCCCTAGGGGGTCGACACCTGAGTGGATGAACTGTTGGAAGGAATTACGTGACAGTGTCAGCTCTGTATAAAAGACAGTGGTTGACATGAGACAGCCGGCTACTCAGCTTGTGCCTGTCCAGACGTCTCATAGGCCGTCAGGGGCTCTAAAGCGCCCGTTACCTCAGATGGCAGATATAGACGCCGACACGGATACTGACTCCAGTGTCGACGGTGAAGAGACAAATGTGACTTCCAGTAGGGCCACACGTTACATGATTGAGGCAATGAAAAATATTTTACACATTTCTGATAATACGAGTACCACCAAAAAGGGGTATTATGTTCGGTGAGGAAAAACTACCTGTAGTTTTCCTGAATCTGAGAAATTAAATGAGGTGTGTGATGATGCGTGGTTTTCCCCCGATAACAACTGATAATTTCTAAAATGTTATTGGCATTATATCCTTTCCCGCCAGAGGTTAGGGTGCGTTGGGAAACACCCCCTAGGGTGGATAAAGCGCTCACACGCTTGTAAGGGCTCTACCCTCTCCTGAGATGGCCGCCCTTAAGGATCCTGCTGATAGAAAGCAGGAGGGTATCCTAAAATGTATTTACACACATACTGGTGTTATACTGCGACCAGCAATCGCCTCAGCCTGGATGTGCAGTGCTGGGTTGGCGTGGTCGGATTCCCTGACTGAAAATATTGATACCCTAGATAGGGACAGTATATTTTTGCCTATAGAGCATTTAAAAGATGCATTTCTATATATGCGTGATGCACAGCGGAATATTTGCCGACTGGCATCAAGTCTAAGTGCGTTGTCCATTTCTACCAGTAGAGGGTTATGGACACGTCAGTGGTCAGGTGATGCGTATTCCAAACGGCATTTGGAAGTATTGCCTTAATAAGGGGAGGAGTTATTTGGGGTCGATCTTTCAGACCTGGTGGCCACGGCAACAGCTGGGAAATCCACGTTTGTACCCCAGGTCGCCTCTCAACATGAGAAGACGCCCTATTATCAGGCGCAGTCTTTTCGTGGACAAGCGGGCAAAATGTTCCTCATTTCTGCCCCGTGACAGAGGGAGAGGAAAAAGGCTGCAGAAATCAGCCAGTTCCCAGGAACAGAAACCCTCTCCCGCCTCTGCCAAGCCCTCAGTATGACGCTGGGGCTTTACAAGCAGAATCAGGCACGGTGGGGGGCCCGTCTCAATGAATTTCAGCGCGCAGTGGGCTCACTCGCAAGTAGACCCCTGGATCCTTCAGGTGATATCTCAGGGGTACAAATTAGAATTCGAGACGTCTCCCCCTCGCTGTTTTCCTAAAGTCGGCTTTACCGATGTCTCCTTCTGACAGGGAGACAGTTTTGGAAGCCATTCACAAGCTGTATTCCCAGCAGGTGATAATCAAGGTACCCCTCCTGCAACAGGGAACGGGGTATTATTCCACACTGTTGTGGTACCGAAGCCGGACGGCTCAGTGAGACCGATTCTAAATCTAAAATCTTTGAACACTTGCATACAGAGGTTCAAATTCAAGATTGAGTCACTCAGAGCAGTGATTGCGAACCTGGAAGAAGGGGACTACATGATGTCTCGGGACATCAAGGATGCTTACCTTCATGTCAAAATTTACCCTTCTCACCAAGGGTACCTCAGGTTTATGGTACAGAACTGTCACTATCAGTTCAGACGCTGCCGTATGGATGGTCCACGGCACCCCGGGTCTTTACCAAGGTAATGGCCGAAATGATGATATTCCTTTGAAGGAAGGGAATTTTAGTTATCCCTTACTTGGACGATTCCCTGATAAGGGTAAGATCCAGGGAACAGTTGGAGGTCGGTGTAGCACTATCTCAGGTAGTGTTGCGGCAGCACGATTGGATTCTCAATATTCCAAAATCGCAGCTGGTTCCGACGACTTGTCTTCGGTTCCTAGGGATGATCCTGGACACAGTCCAGAAAAAGGTGTTTCTCCCGGAGGGGAGAGACAGGGAGTTATCCGAGCTAGTCAGGAACCTCCTAAAACCGAGCCAAGTCTCAGTGCATCAATGCACAAGGGTTCTGGGTAAAATGGTGGCTTCCTACGAAGCAATCCCATTCGGCAGATTCCACGCAAGAACTTTCCAGTGGGACCTGCTGGACAAATGGTCCGGGTCGCATCTTCAGATGCATCAGCGGATAACCCTGTCACCAAGGACAAGGGTGTCCCTCCTGTGGTGGTTGCAGAGTGCTCATCTTCTAGAGGGCCGCAGATTCGGCATTCAGGACTGGGTCCTGGTGACCACGGATGCCAGCCTGTGAGGCTGGGGAGCAGTCACACAGGGAAGGAATATCCAGGGCTTATGGTCAAGCCTGGAGACATCACTTCACATAAATATCCTGAAGCTAAGGGCCATTTACAATGCTCTAAGCTTAGCAAGACCTCTGCTTCAAGGTCAGCCGGTGTTGATCCAGTCGGACAACATCACGGCAGTCACCCACGTAAACAGACAGGGTGGCACAAGAAGCAGGAGGGCAATGGCAGAAGCTGCAAGGATTCTTCGCTGGGCGGAAAATCATGTGATAGCACTGTCAGCAGTATTCATTCCGGGAGTGGACAACTGGGAAGCAGACTTCCTCAGCACGACCTCCACCCGGGAGAGTGGGGACTTCACCCAGAAGTCTTCCACATGATTATAAACCGTTGGGAAAAACTCGACAGGTATTGCGCCAGGTCAAGGGACCCTCAGGCAATAGCTGTAGACGCTCTGGTAACACCGTGGGTGTACCAGTCAGTGTATGTGTTCCCTCCTCTGCCTCTCATACCCAAGGTACTGAGATTGATAAGATGGAGAGGAGTAAGCACTATATTCGTGGCTCCGGATTGGCCAAGAAGGACTTGGTAACCGGAACTTCAAGAGATGCTCACGGAGGATCCGTGGCCTCTACCTCTAAGAAGGGACCTGCTCCAACAAGGACCCTGTCTGTTCCAAGACTTACCGCGGCTGCGTTTGACGGCATGGCGGTTGAACGCCGGATCCTGAAGGAAAAAAGGCATTCCGGATGAAGTCATCCCTATCCTGATCAAAGCCAGGAAGGATGTAACCGCAAAACATTATCACCGCATTTGGCGAAAATATGTTCCGTGGTGCGAGGCCAGTAAGGCCCGACGGAGGAAATTCAACTGGGTCGATTCCTACATTTCCTGCAAACAGGAGTGTCTATGGGCCTGAAATTGGGGTCCATTAAGGTTCAAATTTCAGCCCTGTCAATTTTCTTCCAAAAAGAACTAGCTTCAGTCCCTGAAGTTCAGACGTTTGTAAAAGGGGTACTGCATATACAGCCTCCTTTTGTGCCTCCAGTGGCACTTTGGGATCTCAATGTAGTTTTTTGGGTTCCAAAAGTCACATTGGTTTGAACCACTTAAATCTGTGGAGTTAAAATATCTCACATGGAAAGTGGTCATGCTGTTGGCCCTGGCCTGGGCCAGGCGCGTGTCAGAATTGGCGGCTTTATCCTGTAAAAGCCCTTATCTGATTTTCCATTCGGACAGGGCGGAATTGAGGACTCGTCCTCAGTTTCTCCCTAAGGTGGTTTCAGCGTTTCACCTGAACCAACCTATTGTGGTGCCTGCGGCTACTAGGGACTTGGAGGACTCCAAGTTGCTAGACGTTGTCAGGGCCCTGAAAATATATGTTTCCAGGACGGCTGGAGTCAGAAAATCTGACTCGCTGTTTATCCTGTATGCACCCAACAAGCTGGGTGCTCCTGCTTCTAAGCAGACTATTGCTCGTTGGATTTGTAGTACAATTCAGCTTGCACATTCTGTGGCAGGCCTGCCACAGCCAAAAATCTGTAAATGCCCACTCCACAAGGAAGGTGGGCTCATCTTGGGCGGCTGCCCGAGGGGTCTCGGCTTTACAACTTTGCCGAGCAGCTACTTGGTCAGGAGCAAATACGTTTGTAAAATTCTACAGAATTGATACCCTGGCTGAGGAGGACCTGGAGTTCTCTCAATTGGTGCTGCAGAGTCATCCGCACTCTCCCGCCCGTTTGGGAGCTTTGGTATAATCCCCATGGTCCTTACGGAGTCCCCAGCATCCACTTAGGACGTTAGAGAAAATAAGAATTTACTTACCGATAATTCTATTTCTCGTAGTCCGTAGTGGATGCTGGGCGCCCATCCCAAGTGCGGATTGTCTGCAATACTGGTACATAGTTATTGTTACCAAAAAATCGGGTTATTGCTGTAGTGAGCCATCTTTTCTAGAGGCTCCTCTGTTATCATGCTGTTAACTGGGTTCAGATCACAAGTTGTACAGTGTGATTGGTGTGGCTGGTATGAGTCTTACCCGGGATTCAAAATCCTTCCTTATTGTGTACGCTCGTCCGGGCACAGTATCCTAACTGAGGCAGCCCTTGGATGGGGGGGACAGCCTCGGGCTTCACCCCTGGCCCTTGGGTGGCTGGGGGGGACCCCTTCAATCAAGGGGTCCCCCCCCCAGCCACCCAAGGGCCAGGGGTGACTAGTTGGATATTTAATGCCACGGCCGCAGGGCACTGTATAAAAGTGACCCCCGGCTGTGGCATTATCTGTCCAGCTAGTGGAGCCCGATGCTGGTGTAAAAAATATGGGGGACCCCTACTCTTTTTGTCCCCCGTATTTTTTGCACCAGCACCAGGCGCAGAGCCCGGTGCTGGTTTTAAAAATACGGGGGATCCCCTGTCCGTTTTCCCCCCGGATTTTTAGAACCAGGACCGGCTCGAAGAGCCCGAGGCTGGTTATGCTTTGGAGGGGGGACCCCACGCAAAAATTATTTCGGGTTTTTCACATTCCATTTAAAAAAAATAATCTTTTAAAAAATATATAAATAATACTTGTGCCTCCAAAAAAGACAAACCAAGTACCTAATCCCTTCTAATATAGATATGCTATTACCAAAAAAGAAAATAGCAAAAAAAACATGTTTTTAAATTTTTTTATTAGATTCCGCCAGCAAAGTGTGGTGGATTGAAAATTACGAATTTACTGTTTAAAAGCACTGTTGTCGAATTTACAAACTTCAATTGAATATACTTTTGTCGAATTGCCGCATTTGTACCATTGCAGAAAAGTCGAATTTGTCAAATGTCGAATTTTAAAAAATCGAGTTTTGAAAGCCTGTAAGAATAGGCCACGCCCCCTTCTTCACATCAGCCGTCCCCTTCTACCCCTGTACCTTGCTCTCTCCTGATTGTGCTCTCTCCCGTCTGTTGGACTAGGCCCCGCCCCCTTCTTACACTCCAGTGACCGCTCTCTCCTGACAAGTGGACCAGGCCTGCCCCCTACACGCTGCTGGTGTCTTCATTGTTACTTGGTCTGGAGCTCTGTTGCGGAGAGAACTCACGTGAGCTCATTAAGAATGAGGAACTGGGATGTTTGAATTTTATTGTGAGTAGTGTAGTGTGGTGATGTAGTATGTTGTATGGGGGGTATAGTGTAATTATGAAGTGCAGCATATGAGAGGGCTATAGCATAGTGATGTAGTGTGGCATATGGGGGGTGGTAGCGCATAGGCGTGCGTACAGGGGGTGCCTGGTGCGCACAGGCACTCCCTAATGTCCAGCACCGCTGCACGCCACGCTTGCTGTAGCAAAGTGATCGCTGAGTGTGTGATCGGTGGAGCCTAGCCTGCAGCTCATTTCCGTACCTCCCCCCACCGCTGCGCCCGCCCCCCCTCTGCCTGCTGCTAATACTATGCTGAGTGCATTCGTCGGCGGCCTCACTAGGGGGACTGGCGTCACCTTGCAATGTGACGTGGTGATGTCCGCCCATGCTCTCCTCCCGCCCACCTGTGCTTTCCTCCCGCTGCGGTCTCTCAGTCCTAGTGTGCCGCGGCCGCCACGCCACTGGCAGTGTTCCTCTAGGAGGGACTGGGAGCCGCCGGCAGACACATTCTGCTGAGACTTACTTGTCAGTGCGGGTTCCGGACGGCAGGTGGCGGGTGGGAGGGCAGACGGGGAGCAGGTGTCACAAGGAGTGTGTGGGTAACTAATTCACAATACTTCCGCTCAACGTGGCACTGCTGGTCCTTCATCTCACATGTCTCTTCACCAGGTGGCGGGCGGCCCGGAAATTAAGTGATGTGTTGTGCAGCAGTCAGTGTGAAGTGACTGTGAGTAACACTGGTGGTGCTGATGATGCTGCTGCAGAATCGGGAAGCAATTAATTCATAAATATAATGTACTCTATCAGTGTATTATACATACATAAACATGTACATACGTGAATTTGTGTATACATGTATATGCATGTATATACATGAGTGTGTGTGCATATATATATATATATATATATATATATATATAATAAATAAGACTTGGGGTTTGTTTTATTAGATAGAAGCATGTCCCAGTGAAGTGCCTTTTGGGGTTGTGGTTTTTCAGAAAGTTACAGGTTTTTTTTAATTTAGAGAAATATGCCCCATTATAGAGATCGGGCATTTCAATTTGTTGCGCCTGCGCAGTGGCCGCCAGCAGGGGGTGTACTAGAGTGCCTTCACTTGAGAGCCGCAATATGGCCGCCTTCTCCCCGGTTATTCTGTAAATAGGAAAAGAACCTCACAGGTTCACATAGGGCAGAGTTGCCACTACTAGTGCAGGGCTGTAACGTACAGTACTAAGGAAAAGCCATATACTAAAGCGGCACGGTGACCTCACCCCTCTCAGAGACACCAGGGCGTAGCACACTGTACGGGGTACACTTGGTACACACACCAGTTAGATCAGGGCAGCACTATAGGACCCTCCTGTAATGCTGTGCTGGCGGCGTGTAGTGATCAGGGCACTGGGAGACTGGCTGGCTGGTCTCCGTCTCTGCTGCCTATAGAACTTCCACCTCTGTTATATATCAGGGCTGCTCTCCTGTGTGTTCTCTTCCTCTCCTACCTCACACTGGAACTGGCCACCCAGAGAACGAGAGGGCAGCGGCTGACATCAGAGAGGGTGCAGCAAGGTGTCCTTATGCTGTGCCCCGTGTAATCACTGTGATCCATACAGACTCTCACCCTGGTATGCTCTCTATTTATTTTTTTACACTGCGGCATGCTCGAGGGAAGGGAGCAGGCACCCCCCACCCCACCGCCACTACTCCTCCGCCAGCATCACTGCCGAGCCGGTCAGTGTTCCGGCGGCAATGAGCAGTAGGCAGCCACCAGCAACAACAGTCAGGAAGCTGTTACTCCCGGCAGCAGTAGCATCAAGCTGCAATTCAGCCAGCGGCACAATGATCCGGGAGACAGTGGCAGCACAGGGAAGCAGTACCCCCTCCAATCGCAGCACCAACCAGCAACCTGCCCCCAGCAGCAGCACCACCCTGATGATAGGTAAGATGCATTTTGGTGTCACAAGAAGGTGGCCGGAGTAGTGGCTGGCTGTGGTCACACCCCGGGGAAAAGTGATAGTGACTTCAGTGTCCCCTTGCGCAGGGATTGGATGTGTAGATGTATGGAGGCTATGTATGTATAGATGTGAGCGGCAGTGTGCGGATGTATGAGAGCGGCAGTGTGCGGATGTATGAGAGCGGCAGTGTGCGGATGTATGAGCGGCAGTGTGCGGATGTATGAGAGCGGCAGTGTGCGGATGTATGAGAGTGGCAATGTACGGCTGTATAACTGCGTTGGTGTGCGGCTGTATGAGTGCGATGGTGTGCAACTGTATGAGTGCGATAGTGTGCGGCTATATGCGTGCTGCGGTGTGCGGCTGTAAGAGTGCGGCAGTGTGCGGCTGTAAGAGTGCGGCAGTGTGCGGCTGTATGAGAGCGGCAGTGTGCGGCTGTATGAGAGCGGCAGTGTACGGCTGTATAACTGCGTCGGTGTGAAGCTGTATGAGAGCAGCAGTGTGCAGATGTATGAGAGCGGGGTTGTACGGCTGTATGAGAGCGGCAGTGTACGGCTGTATGAGAGCGGCGGTAGGAGTGCGGCAGTGTGCGGATGTATGAGAGCGGCAGTGTACGGCTGTATGAAAGCGTCGGTGTGTGGATGTATGAGAGCGGCGGTGTGTGGATGTATGAGAGCGGCGGTGTGTGGATGTATGAGAGCGGCAGTGTACGGATGTAAGAGAGCGGGGTTGTACGGATGTATGAGAGCGGGGTTGTACGGATGTATGAGAGCGGCAGTGTATGGATGTATGAGAGCAGCAGTGTACAGTTGTGTGAGAGCGGCGGTGTGCGGATGTATGAGAGCGGCAGTGTATGGATGGCAGCGTCATAGGGAGGGATGTCTGAATGCTGTTATAGGATTCCTAATACAAAATGGAATCCGTATAGTGGGTGGGGCTGGCACCATGGCACCACGTTGGGCTTGATGGGCAGGTAGTGCGGCAAGCACACCCAAATTGGCGTCTGACGTCGCCCGCAGTCCACACTGTTGTGAGGAGTCCAAGTTAATTTTGACTGTGTAGTGTACTCACAGAGGACCTACCGCCCGTCCTCTCCTCGCATCTGAGCAGCAGGTCAGGCTCTTATTTTCTTTTTAATCAGGAGAGGCCGAGTGAACTGTGAGCAGGGGGGCAGAGCTACATGGGACCCAGAGGGGCTGCTGTGCTGTCAGAGAGGGAGAGGAAGAGAGAGAGATGAAGCTACTGCAGATCCCCAGCTGATTGTGAGGTGCCGGGTTGAAGGGTGATGTGATCACCCTTCTCCCTCGCTGCCGCTGGGGACCGCATCTAGGCTTCCTCCATCGAGGGCATGCGGCGCAGCAGTGGGCAGCGTGTAATGAGTTTGACTCATTATACTGCTGCCTGTTGTGGACACCTCCATCCGTATGGACTGGTGTACATGCCCAGCACAGAGGTGACAGTGTTGGTGGAAGTGCTGCCCAGCTCTGACCCTGCAGGCCTCCCTGATCTGGCTGCGGCCGCTGCTGCCCGAAACCCCTGCCCGGTCCCCTCCATAGACTTCTGCCTGGCCAGCGCTGAGGTACTAGGGGTAGCCCAGCTGCGGGAAGGGTATGTCTGGCTTTCTCTCCGGCAGGGGAAGGTGACAGCGGCGGAGGAAGTGCTGCCCACCTCAGACACTGCAGGCCTCCCCGATCCAGCTGCGGCCACAGCTGATGCTGCCAGAACCCCCTGCTGGTCTACTTTGTTGACTGCAGCATGGCCAGTGCTGAAGTACTGGGGGTAGGCCAGCTACGGGAAGAGTGTTTCTGCCTCGGGCTCTCTCTCTCTGGCAGGGGAAGGAAGGGCTGATTCTCTGGCACAACAGGGAGGGCTGGGCTGCAGGAACACAGCACTGGAAGAAACAGGAGGCCGAACTCATGACCAAAAAGTGAGCAGTGCAGTGATCAGCCCCCTGGTCTTTCCCTCTCTCTGGGTGCAGAGCTGTATTCTACAGAGAGAGCTGGGATGGGAAGAAGGGGAACGGCACCTGACATACACATACACGCGCAACACCTGACACACACACATATACACGTGCGGCACCTGACACACACACACGTAGCATCAGACACAATAAAATAAACATGCAGCACCTGACCTACACATACACGCGCAACACCTGACACACACACACATACACGTGCGGCACCTGACACACACACGTAGCATCAGACACAATAAAATAAACATGCAGCACCTGACACATGCATATACATGCAGCACCTGACACATGCATATACACGCAGCACCTGACACATACATATACACACAGCACCTGACATATACACGCACACCATCAGACACACTAATATACACATGCAGCACCTGACACACACATACACACGCAGCACCTTACTCACACACATAGACACGTGCAGCACCTGACGCACACACATGTACACACGCAGCACCTGACGCACACTCATGTACACACGCAGCACCTGACGCACACTCATGTATACGCGCAGCACCTGACACAGACATACGTATTCATGCACAGCACCAGACATACACTTGTACACACGCGGATCACCTGATACTCTCACACATATACACCCGCAACACCTGACACACACACACGTGCGGCAGCTGACGCATACACACGCACCATCAGACACACTCATATATACACGCTGCACCTGACACACACATACACACACACACACACACAGGAGCTGACACACACATACACAGGCAGCACCTGACGCACACACATATACACGCGCAGCACCTGACACCACGCACTCACACGTACAAGCAATGCATTTCACGCCTACCTCCAGCCTCAGTTACAGGCTGCTGCCGCCTACCCCCCTCCCTGCATCAGCTGCAAAGGCAGCAAAATATTTTGACCAAAGTCTAAAGGCCCATACACATTAAACGATGTCGCTCTGTGAGCGACATCGTGTAATGTTTCCCCCTCCCGGGCCGGCGGCCGACTGTACACACTGAGCGATATGACCGCTCATATCGCTCAGTGACGTCACGCCCCCGCCAGCCCTGCATGAAGGTCGTGGACGACAGTCCACATCCTTCATGCATGCCCTACCGACAGCGACGATTGTTGCCGACCCGCGGGTCCGCGCATCGTTCATCGCTGGCGGCATACACACTTAACGATAAAACGAGCGACGTCGCTCAAGGAGTGGGAAAATGAGCGACGTCGCTCATTAAATCGTTAAGTGTGTACGGACCTTAAACAATTCGGTTTGGTTAATAAAATAATTTTGCACAGAACAGTGATGTTATACGAACATTTTCATTAAACATTTAAAAAATCAAATGTTTATTCTTACAGTAAAATTTTACATTTCTGAATAAAAAAAATAAATTTAAAAAAAGCGATGAAATTCCATAGACAAAAAACCTTACGGTTTCACATGTCCCATTAAGGCTTCTTAGACATGATCGAAATTTCAGAAACCTGTTGTAACTCTTCCACTCAAACTCCAAAAAGCAATGAAATTCCGATCATTAAGGCTGACGCCTTAATGGACGTGTTCCTTGCGCAATACAGATATGGTATGCCATCACAGACTGTGGGTAAGTGCAGATTCAGCACTCTCACAGAGTGAGATTGCTGTCACTCACACAATGGTGGAGCTGCTAATTCACAGATTTGTGTGCTCATTGGAATACACACATGCAGTCTATGCAACTGAAGGTCTGAGCGGAAGACAAAGCTGCTCAGATGAGGTATGAGTGTTGTTGATTGAAGGGAGGAGAGCGGTGTGGATGGGGGAACAGAAGTGTGTGGATAGAGGGAACACTAAGCAGCACTGATGGGGGGGGGCAAAGAAACACGGGGTAATTCAGACCGCAGCAGCAGCGATCGCAGTCTGAATTAGTTTGTGAGGTGCGCACGTGCAATGGCTGCACTGCGCGTACGTACCCCAGGAGCCCAGTGAGATGCTATCAGCATCTCACTGGCTGCGATCACCCTGCCTGATTGATAGGCAGAGGTGGTTGCGGGGAAGGAGGGGGGCGTGCAAACAGCGTTAGAATGCCATTGGCAGGACATGGTCTGCACAACGGAGGCGTTTCCCAACGATTTGGGGGTGGGCTGTGGCGGTTATCCCCCTGCCAAGAGCGCAGGACCCACGAAATTTACCTTCAGGATGTCAGCTACATGAATGGGGTAAGAGTGGTGTGAATATGGGGTAGATTATGCAGCAAGTATGGGAAGGGAGACAGAGCTGTGCAGATGGGGGAAATGGTGCTGATGGGTTGAAAACTCTGGCATGGATGGGTAGAAAACTGGTGCAGATGGGAGAGAAGACAGTGTGCCATGTACTGGAGGAGACAGAGTGACGTTGAAGAGGGAAACACTGAGCAGCACAGAGAGAAGGAAACGGTGATACAGACAAGGCACAGGTGCGGAAAGACAGATGGTGCAGATAAGTTAGTACAGACTAGCACAGATGGGAGAACACAGCAGTAGGGATTGGGGAAGACAGCAGCATGGAGGTGTATAGGGGAAGCAAGTGTAGATGCATAGACAGTAGATGGGGTATTATAGTTTTAGCAATTAACCAAGATATTTTGAGGGAGCTAAATGTGTATACTAAGTGAGATGGAAGCTGTTGTAACAAGGTGGGATTGTTGTGACCGAATGGGATGGTTGTGGGCACTGTGTGGGATGGGAGCACCACAAAACTGCTCAGACCTTCAGTTGCATAGACTGCATGTGTGTATTCCAATGAGCACACAAATCTGTGAATTAGCAGCTCCACCATTGTGTGAGTGACAGCAATCTCACTCTGTGAGAGTGCTGAATCTGCACTTACCCACAGGCTGTGATGGCATACCATATCTGTATTGCGCAAGGAACACGTCCATTAAGGTGTCAGCCTTAATGATCGGAATTTCATTGCTTTTTGGAGTTTGAGTGGAAGAGTTACAACAGGTTTCTGAAATTTCGATCATGTCTAAGAAGCCTTAATGGGACATGTGAAACCGTAAGGTTTTTTGTCTATGGAATATAGATATATATAAAAAAAAAGTATAGAAACACAGATTTAATACCAAAAATCTTTATTGGTCTTGGGAAAGAGTGCACCCAGAGAAACTGATCCCCTTTTTCCTTACCTTGTTTGCATGTATTTTAGGATCAGTGGGTAGCACCAGTCTAAAACGATGTATTTGTAATTTATAAGTTAATAAAGAGACTATATCCCTGTGACCACTATTTATTATCAGAATATTCTGGTGCGGGACTTTTGTTTTTTTTTTAATGTTCTTATACAGGTATCTTTTTGTACAGTAGGAAGTGCGTACCGGTACTCACGGATTAAGTGAAATGTTTCAATCACATCAAGGTATCTTTCTCTAACGTCCTAGTGGATACTGCGGTTCTGTAGTTGAGTACCATGGGGGTATAGATCGGGTCCACTGGAGCCTGGCACTTTAAAACCTTTAGTGTATGTATGTGTGTGCTGGCTTCTTCCTTCTATGCCCCTCCTACCAAACTCAGTTTAGAAAAATGTGCCCAAGGAGCCAGGTGCATTTCTCTGGAGCACCAGAGAGTTTGCTTTATTTTGTTTACTTTAGTTATTTTCGGGTAGCCCTGGTTGGCAACTAGGCTACTTGCTTCGTCGGACTTAGAGGGGGGACCCAACCAACCTCCTGAGGGTTAATGGTTCGTAATCCCAGCTGACAGGACACTGAGCTCCTGAGGTGCTGATCACACATCGTTAGTATGTGTGCCCACGCTGGCAGCTAGACGCCACCCTCTAACAGATGCCAAAGGTCAAGGTGCAGTGAGTGTTACACCGGGGTCCCGGTTAACGGGTCCCTGGTGCAATTTTGGCGGCATGTCGCGCCACGGTGACAGGCCATAAACTGCAGTGCCTGCCGCGGACAAACTGGCTCTCCTCTGCAGTGCTCACTGTCAGACAAAGATTTGTGTGTACTGTTATGGCTTTACTGTGTAGTAACAGGGCCAGTATATATAAAATAAAATAAAAACACAGGGGCCGTTGCAAGGGATGGGGCTTCCCGGAGCGGGACCAGAGGTGGGAAGGCGCCATTTCGTGCTGCTGCGGATCATCAAGGCTGAATGTACGCTGCTCCTCCAGGTACCCATGCTGTTACAGACTTCTGTCCTGGTACCAGGGGTTCATAGCAGTGGGGGATCTCTCTAGCGACAGCGCCGCTGCCCTTATATCAGGTTGTACACTTACATTCACACATTGGGCTGCTGTGTTTGCTGGTCTCCGTTTCCTCAGTGTCACTCCAGGGGCTCTCTAGGGTCTGTGTGGAGGTGTTTTAGTGTGCTGCGCTGTATTTTCAGTTGTATAAATATGTCTGTGGACATGGTTATGTGTGCTGCTTGTAACTCTACCCCTTCATAAGCAGGGTCCCTCATGTGTGAACAATGCTGCTTATCCCCACAGGGACACAGTTCACAGGCACCTGACTGGTTAGACAATGTTAAATGCATGATTCAAAATGTCAATGCAGAATTAGCTGCAGCTAAAAAGGAGAGACAGGTGTTGAAACAGTCTATTTATTGTATAGCTAAAGCAGCATATGCCAGAAAGGCTTCTCAGCCCCCTCTGTTGGTATCACATAAGCGCTCACTGCCACAGGTGCTCCAATCTGATTCTGATCAGCCTGATGTGGATGATGATGATATGGATGAGGACACCTCTCTCTCCCCAGGGGTGGAGGCCCTCATTTTTGCTGTTAGAGAGGTTCTGCACATACCACATCAGGAGGCAGAACCGGATGATGAGTTGTACTTTATTATTAGACCAAAGACCTCACAAACTTTTCCTGTATCTGAAGAGTTAAACTCCCTGGCCAGGGAAGCATGGTTAAACCCTGATAAGATTTAAAATTACTCAGAGGTTTTTAACTACCTTCCCCTCCCAGCTGAGGACAGGAAAGTATAGCTATGAAATTGGTACTGCCGGTGCCAGGGGCTATAGCCCTAAAAGAACTGGCTGACTGTATAATTGAGACCACTCTCAAGGCAATTTATATGGCAGCGGGCATAGTACAGCGCCCCACAATATTTTGTGGATGGATTTCCAGGGCAATGGTCAAGTGGTCTAATACTGTTTTTGATGGTTTAGACTCTCTGCCCCGGGATGATGTCATTACTCTGCTGCAACACATACAAGATGCTGTTAATTTTATGAGCGAGACTATAAAGGAATTGTGAAAGATAAATGTCCGCACTACTGCTATGGCTGTTTCGGCACGCAGAGCTCTACGGTTGCGTCAATGGTCAGCGGACGCTGATTCTAAAAAGGGTGTAGAAAATCTTCCCTTTACAGGTGATGCTTTGTTTGGGGACTAATTAAATAAATGGATTTCCCAAGCAACAGCGGGTAAGTCTACCTATCTGCCGTCTGCTGTCCCACCTGCTAGACGTTCTTACACGGGACCCTCCTTGCAGTCCTTTTCATGTGGCAAGGAGGGTCCCGGGGAGTCTCCACCACTCTGAGAGGATCTTGTGGTATGTCCGGTAAACCTGCAGCTACTCCCACCCTGGACCAGACCACTGGATCCCCTGCCGCTAAGCCTTCCCCATGACAGTTGGCCCCAGCAACAAGGCGATTTTCAGGTAGGTGCTCACGTTCAACACATGGGCGAAGTCCTGCTGGGATCCTTGGGTGAGCGACCTCATTTCCCAGGGATACCGGCTGGAATTTCAAACACTTCCTCAACACAAATTTTTCAAGTCGTGCTTACCAGTTTTGGCCGCAGCAAAAGTTACCTTACAAGAGGCCATTCAAAATCTTTTGCGGACAGAGGTGGTTGTTCCGGTACAGAACAGGGGTTTTTACTCCAGTCTTTTTGTCGTTCCAAAACCAGACTGTTCTGTGCGACCCATCTTAAACCTGGAGTCTCTAAACCCGTATCTACGGGTGTTCAAATTCAAGATGGAATCCCTGCGTGCAGTGTTGTCCGGTCTGGAGAAGGGAGAATTCTCGGTATTCCTAAATGTCAAGGATGCTTACCTACACATTCGCATGTGGCCCCCTCATCAGAATTACCTCAGGTTCGCCATCTTGGACGACCATTTCCAGTTTCATGCTTTGGCCTGTCCACAGCTCCGAGGGTCTTCACCAAGGTCATGGCGTAGATGATGATGCAACTGTGCATGATGGGAGTCAACATAGTCCCCTACTTGGAAAATCTCCTGATAAAGGCTATGTCCAAGAAGAGTATTGCACGGCATCGATCTGACGACTCGCCTGCTTACGGATCATGGGTGGATCCTGAATTTCCAAAAATCTCACCTGGAACCAACCCAACGTCTTCAGTTCCTGGGAATGATCTTAGATACAGTGTCTCAGAAGGTGTTTCTTCCGATGGACAAGGCCTTGTCTATCCATGCTATGGTTCGCGTAGTGTTTCATTCACGCAGGGTGTCAATATATCTTTACATATGCTTGCTGGGCAGAATGGTTGCTGTTTACGAGACAATCCAATATGGCAGATTTCACCTTCACATGCATCAGGAGGTTACCTTATCTCCGAAAGCCCAGATTTCTCTATTATGGTGGCTGCAAGTTTCTCACCTGATAGAAGGCAGGCATTTTAATATTCTACTCACAACGGAATCCAGCCTCCGGGGTTGGGGGGCTGTGACCCGGGGGGCCCAGTTCCAGGGAATATGGCCAGTTCAGGATTCGGCTTTGCCGATAAACTTCCTGGAACGCAGGACAATTTACAATGCTCTTCTGCAATCTTCCCATCTCCTGAGGGATCAGGCGATCCAGGTTCAATCGGACAACGCGACGGCGGTGGCATACATAAACCAATAAGGGGGAACAAGAAGCAGAGCAGAGATGCGAGAAGTGTAAAAAATATTTCTCTGGGTGGAGGCCAACGCAAGGGCCATCTCAACCATATTCATTCCAGGAGTGGACAACTGGGATGCGGACTTCCTCAGCAGACACTACCTCCATCTGGGGGAATGGGGCCTACATCCCCAGGTGTTTCAACAGTAAATTCACTGGTGGGGATATCCGCAGATAGATCTGATGGGTTCTCATCTCAACAAGCAGCTATGCCTTTACTGTTCCAGAATGAGGGATCCGCAGGCTGTAGTAGTGGATGCACTGATGACACCTTGGACGTATCAGTTTGTGTACCTGTTCCCTCCTCTACCGCTAATCCCAAGGGTTCTAAAAAGACTAAGCAATTCTAATTGCCCCGGATTGGCCTAGACAGGCGTGGTACTCGGACCTCCTAACCATGCTTCTGGAGGATGCCTGGCCTCTTCTGATCCAAGACTATCTACTTCAGCAAGGTCTGTTCATCTATCCAGACTTACAGTGGCTACGTTTGATGGCTTGGAAGTTGAATGGGAGATTCTGACAAGAAAGGGTCTTCGCTCCCGGGTTATTTCCACCATGGTTCAGGCCAGGAAGATGGTTACGTCAAAACATTATCATCGTATCTGAAAAAAGTATGTTTCCTGGTGTGAAAGTAGAAAGGTTTCTCCCAAGGAATTTAGAATTGGTTGTTTTCTACTTTTCCTGCAAGCGGGAATGGATATGGGCCTACATTTAGGCTCCATCAAAGTCCAGATTTCGGTGATCTCTGTTTTCTTTCAGAAACAACTTGCCATGTTGCTGGAAGTACAAACTTTCCTAAAAGGAGTTCTTCATATGCAACCGCCCTTCGTACCTCCCACAGCTCCGTGGGATCTCAGTGTGGTTCTGTCCTTCCTTCAATCGGACTGGTTTGAACCCTTACATAGGGTGGTGTTGAAATTTCCCACTTGGAAGACAGTGATGTTAGCATTGGCATCTGCCAGATGTGTCTCTGACTTGGTGGCCTTATCCTGTAAGAGCCCTTATTTGTTTTTTTATGAAGACAGGGCGGAACTCAGGACCCATCCTCAGTTTTTGCCAAAAGTGGTTTCAGCTTTTCATGTCAATCAACACATTGTGGTTCTGGTGTTGTCTGACGCTTCCATTGGGCCAGAGTCCTTGGACGTGGTGAGGGCTCTGAAGATTTATTTCAAGAGGACGTCTCGTCATCGGAAATCTGATTTGCTGTTCCTTTATGATGCCACCAAGATTGGCAATCAATTGCTCATTGGCTCAGGTTGGCCATTCAACAGGCCTATACTTCGGCGGCTCTGCCTTTGCTGACATCTATTCAGGCCCATTCGACGAGGTCTGTGGGCTCTTCCTGTGCAGCTGCCTGGGTTGTCTCGGCCTTACAGTTGTGCCGAGCTGCTACTTGATCTAGTTCGAAAACTTTTATGAAATTCTGTCGGTTCGACACCTTGGCCAAGGATGACCTTCAGTTTGGTCAGGCGGTTTTACAGGGGTCTCAGCACTCTCCCACCCATTTGGGAGCTTTGGGACTTCCCCATGGTACTAAAGTACAGAACTCCAGTATCCACTAGAACGTTAGAGAAAATAGGAATTTGATACCTGCCGTTAATTCCTTTTCTCATAGTCCGTAGTGGATACTGGGTGCCCGCCTCAGTGCTTCGATTCCTGCTTACCTGTGTAAGTTTTCGGTTGGGCCACCATTGCGGTCCCATTCTGTTGTTCAGATAGCTGTGCTATCCTGATTAGGTTGGTGTTGCTATCCTCTGTTTTGGTTAGCATCCTCCTTTTTTGGTTGTGGTTGTGTGTTGGCTTAGTGCCCATTTTCTTCTCTCGTGGTATGTCCTTTTTTCTTCTCTCGTGGTATGTCAGTCTCCTCGGGCACAGTTTCCTAGACTTAGTCTGGTAGGAGGGGCATAGAGGGGTGCGGTCAGCACACACTAAAGGTTTTAAAGTGCCAGGCTCCAGTGGACCCGATCTATACTCCCTTGGTACTAAAGTACAGAACCCCGGTATCCACTACAGACTATGAGAAAAGGCATTACCGGTAAGTATCAAATACCTATTTTTTTCCACTTGTAGAGATGTAGTGGGTGTTCGGAGTTAAAATTTACAACTATTTAAGATACCAACAATAAATAAAAACAGTAGTTTTCCTTTCTTAAAAAAAAAAGGCACACGTTGGCAGTATGAGACTTCGCCCTGTCCAGAGGACAGAAATGACCCTATCTATATTCAACCCAAAAAAGGACCGGTTCCAAAAATGGTTAAACAAAAAAGCAAAGGGGTCATACCTTCCTCCAGATGAGCAGGGTAACTTCCCACGCAGCCAAGGGGTTTTCCAACTCTTTATCAAGACCTTGACTCGAAACGCGTTGGTAGGAAAACCCCTTGGCTGCTGTGAAGTTACCTTGCTTAATCCGAGAGTACTGGTACGCATTTCCTGCTGTACAAAAAGATACCTTTATAAGAACATGCCATTGTCTTTCTATGTGAGTTAGGTACGCACTTGAGGGCATCCTTATTGCAGAATATATCTAACCTAGGATTCAGCATGTCCCCATGTCACTGTAAAGAAACCTTGATAGGTCCATTTACATCACACCCTGTGTAAATTGAGGTGCGCACCCAAGATCATCCCAAACCAATAAACCAGCCTGTTCTATCAATTTAATCCCATTTCCACAAAAAAAGTGGTTTGAAATTACGATGGAGACAGGAGAAGGCCTATCCAAATAGAACGTTCAAGCACTACCACTAAAAGGAGTGCAGTTTGTTTGCAGGTTCTAACACACATAAATTGTTATCCTAGGATAGGTTTATTTATAATGTCAATTTGGGCTAACTGATCACCTATTGACCTACCTTATCTCCTGAAATTTCATTACATGTCACTTACGAAAATCTGAGGAAATCTTCCATAACCGTTGACTAGCAAATATTAAGAACAAAACATCGCTACTCATCATTTGCCAGATTAAGTATTCTTTCCAGTCCATTCATTTCACCTTCACTCTTTCTATAATCATTTTCATCACCATTTACATCTCGGCACCAACCTGCACTCCCAATTCCACTCTATATATTTACTTCTATGTTGGATCTTCAGGGATAGATTCTTGGTGCAGTCCAGAGGCAGCAGAGTATTCCAAAAAAAGGAGCACCCCAAACCCCTCCCCTTTTTTTTCTTTCAAAGAAGTTAACCATTTCATTACCAGCTGCAATGACGCTTAAGACCCATCAGCGTGAGCTAGAAGCTATACTAAACTCAATGTACACAGCAGTAGGGGTGTTGCTTAGACCTGCTTTAGTTGGAGTTTGGGTTATCAAGGCTGTAGTTGCATGGGCAACACAGCTCAAGTTAGGCCTACAACTGGATCTTTCCTTAGACCAGCTTATGTCTTGCTGATCACATTTGTGAGTTGGCTGAGTATTTAGCTACGGCTTCTATGGACGTTGACCAGGTTAATTCTCAGCAATCAGCTTCACTAATTGTGGCCCTACTGGCACTTTGGCTGCGTTCTTGGCAGGCCGATGCAGAGTCAAAACTAGGAATAGAAGCATTGCCTTACACTGGTGATATGTTATTTGGTCCTGAATTGGACAAATGGATTTCTCAGGGAAGTCTGTTTTCCTGACATTGCCCGCACCAGTTCCTGAAAGGAAATACACTGGACCAGCGTTCAAATCTTTTAGACCTTAGTCCTTTCGAGACCGTGCTAGAGGAACAACCATACAGAGTAGACGTGGTAGAGGATGTGGTTTTCAACAAACCACTAACCGTCATCAGGACATAAAGTCTGCTGACAAGCCAGTGGCATGACGGGCTTCCAGCTAATCCCAGATCTTCAGTTGTGGGAGCACGCAATCAAACGTTTCACTTGGTGTGGTCTCAGACATCCACAGATGGGTGGATCCGCAATTTAGTGTCCAAAGGTTATAAAATAGAGTTCGATTGTCTACCACCAATGCGCTTTTTCAAGACAGGCCTGCCTGTGTCAGGAGACAAAAAGGTGGTTCTGCAGACCGCGATTCAGTCTCTCGTAGATTCAGTAGTTTTGATTTCAGGTTCCAGTTCATCAACAGGGTCAATGTTATTCCAATCTTTTTGTAGTACCAAAGTCGGACGGCTGATTGAAGGGGGCTCAATCAGTACGTCGCTTTCTACAGATTCAAGATGGAATCCCTGCGGTCAGTGATTGCAGGTTTACAAACCACTGCAATTCATGATTTCGCTTGATCTCAAGGATGTGTACTTACACATTCCAATCTGGCCACCGCATCAGGTGTACTTAAAGTTTGCAGTGCAACAAAACCATGATCAATTTCAGGCATTACCGTTTGGCCTGTCATCAGCACCTCAGGTATTCACAAAGGTGATGTCTGTGATGATAGCTCATCTCACATCCCTGGGAGTGATAATACTTCTGTACTTCTCATCAAGGCTCCATCTCAACAAATACTCCTTCAAAATGCCTTACTGACATGCAGGGGGTCATTCTGAGTTGATCGCTCGCTAGCAACTTTTTGCTGTGCTGCTATCAGATAGTCGCCGCCTATGGGGGAGTGTATTTCTTCTTCATCCACTAAGGGTCACTGGAGTACTCTTGGGATATGGATGGGCATTAGCAGGACAGGCACTAAATATTTAAATTTAGTATCTCTACTCTCCATACTCCCATAGTACATCAGTGTTTTTTCTGTGCCTCACAAGGATAGAAGCACACACAATTTTGTTCCAATTATTTTTATTTTTACTTTTTTTTTTCACTTACCAATCCCTTCCCAGCTTAAACAAAGAAGCTTTGCGTCCGGGATTGTGAAAGCTGCTGCATGCAGCTCGTGGCTTGTCGGTGCTCAGAGAGGAGCAACCGCCATAGCCTACAGGCAGCTCAGCTAATTCCAGCTGAGGCAGCAGGATGGACTGGACGGAGCTTGTCTGGAGAAGCCCCGTCACAGCCCAGAATCACAGGTATTTATGGTAGATCAGGGCGGTCAGCTCACGCTGCCGCCCCGCAGTGTGGGGGGACTGCTAAGAACGCTGCTAATACCTGCTGCCCAGCCGGCCACTCATACCCCACTCTCCGCCGCTGCTGATACCAGCTTCCCGACGCCGCTCAGTAGACGCGCTGTACTGGGGGACATAGTGCACAGCAGCGCCCGCTCCAGACGCCGCTGCCAGCGCTCCCCAATGGTTCACTGGGAGCACACGCTAAGGGGGGAAGCAGGGGGGGAAGCTGCCGGCGGCTCAGCATTCACTCAGACAGCGGACAGCGCTCACTGATGCTGCGGTCTGTCCCTGTTGCATGCAGGGCAGCTGCAGTGGGGGGAAAGGTAAGCCCACAGCAGCAGCACTAGACAGCCTATGTTAATGGAAAGGCTGTATTGTTTTATACTGTTATGCATAAGGGCACGTATTTATACTGTTATGCATAAGGGCACTTATTTATAACATGGAAAGTGCTATATATACTTTGACTGTAAGCACATGGCTGGAGGCCATTTTAACTATACTTCCTGCTTCTCTTCCAGGAAGTTCCTGTCCTACAACACTACTCCACCGGATGGCGCAGGGGTGTTAGTAGGAATTTTGGATCAGGTTTCTTATAGTCTGACCACGTGCACTGCACGTCGGCCATATACACACCTTAGTAACATTTCACTGAGTCGTGGGATTTGTCTGTATTGTCTATTTGTGTTGTCTGTGTACATAATGAGTACGACACCAGCAAAAACAAAAAAGCAGTTTAACTGCAATGTCTGTAAGAGTGTGTTACCTCATGGTTCTACCACATGCACAGTATGTTTTGTAAATTCAGCTACAAATCCGATTTCTAATCCGATTTCATCCCCGGATCCTCAATGGGCAATATTAGTGGATGTAATGGCTGGGTTGCAATCAGAATTGGCCACCGCTCGACAAGAGAGGGAAGCGGCAAGATCTGAGGCTCTGGTGAGACCGCCAAAGATACCAGAAGGGTCTCTTGCAAAGGTCCAAGTCTAGTTCGGGTCACAAAGATAGTTATCATTTGTCTTGTAATTTACCAGTTTCTGCTATGTTGCCTTCTGATGATTCAATGCCAGATCTCACTGCGCAAGATGAACATGAAGGTGAATTGGACCAGCAGTCAGATATTGAGGATATTGACAGCCCGGGCATTGATAATCTCATCAGGGCAATACGTCAGTCTCTGAATTTTGCAGAGAGTGAAGACCCTCTTACAAATGATGAGGGTGGTATTTGCTAAACGACAGAGATCTCCAGTATGTTTTCCTTTTTCAGAATCTCTTATACCCCTTTTACACCTACGAGCACGGGTCGCAGCCGGGAGCCTGACACAGGAGCTGCCCCCTGCTGCGACCCGTGCTCGGTCCCTTTCCCATTAGCAGTCACAACCCGGCATATGCCGGGTTGGTGACGCTTCTAGCTACACGGCAGGGGCGGCGCAGGGAGATCACATGATCTCCCAGCGCCGCCCATCCATACAGTGTAAACGGGAGCCGTGTCGCATCGACACGGCTCCCGTTTACACTACACCCTACCCGGATCATTCCCGTGTCCTACCCAGGTAAATAGCCGGGTAGGATTCACAGGTCACTTGATCCGGGTTTACCCTTTTCCACTTGCCAAAAACACGGGTAAATGCGCGCCCCCGTCAATTTACCCGTGTTTTTTGAGCTAGTGGAAAAGGGGTATTAATAAGCAGTTCATAGAGGCATGGAAGAATCCAGATAAACGGTTTTCTATACTTCACGGTTTCTGTTTAGTTACCCGTTTCCAGAGTCTGTGACATTTAAATGGGAAAATCCTCCAATGGTGGATTCGTTGGTGTCAAAACTTTCGAAAGAGTTAACCATTCCAGTACCAACTGCTACTACGCTTAAAGACCCGTCGGAGCGTAAGCTAGAAGCTATGATAAAGTTAATGTGTACAGCAGCAGGGGTGCTGCTTAGAACTGGTTCAGTTGGAACTTGGGTAACTAAGGCTATGATTGTATGGATAACACAGCTCAGGTCCGCCCTTCAAGACGACCACCTTATACTTCTCGCTGATCAAATCTGTGAAGCTGCTGAGTACCTATGTATAGCTTCTACGGACGTCTGCCAGGTCACTTGTCGCCTTTTGGCGTAACTAGTTACGGCACTACGGGTTCTCTGGCTGCGTTCTTGGCAGGCGGAGGCAGAGGAAACAAGGAATAGAAGTGTTACCTTACACTGGAGAGAAGTTGTTTAGTCCTGAATTGGACAAATGGATTTCTGAGGCCACGGAGGGAAAGTCCGTTTTCCTACCTTTGCCTCCACAGGTACCTAGACGAAAATACTCGGGACCAGCGTTCAAATCATTTAGACCTCAGCCCTTTCGAGGCCGTGGTAGAGGACGTGGGTTTCCACAATCCACCACCCGTCGTCAGGACGTTAAGACCACCGACAAGCCAGTGGCATGACGGGCTCCCAGCCCATCTCGGATCTTCAGTTGTGGGGACACGCCTTCCCACGTTCCATTTGGCGTGGTTCCAAACATCCACAGGTGGGTGGATCCGCAATTTAGTGATAAAAGGTTACAAAATAGAGTTCGATTGTCTCCCTTCAGAGCGCGTTTTCAAGACAGGACTGCCTGTGTCAGAAGACAAGAAGGCGGTTCTGCAGATCGCGATTCAGTCTCTGCTAGATTCAGCAGTGTTGATTCCGGTCCCAGTTCACCAACAAGGTCAAGGTTATTATTCCAGTCTTTTTGTAGTTCCAAAGCCGGATGGCTTTGTCAGATCAATATTGAACCAAAAGGGGCTCAATCAGTACGTCACTTACTACAGATTCAAGATGGAATCCCTGCGGACAGTAATTGCAGGTTTAGAGCCACAGGAGTTCATGATTGCGCTGGATCTCAAGGATGCGTACTTACACATTCCAATTTGGCCACGGCATCAGAAGTACTTAAGGTTTGAGCTACAGCAAAACCATTATCAATTTCAGGCTCTACCGTTTGGCCTCTCGTCAGCGCCTCGGGTATTCACCAAAGTGATGTCTGTGATGATCGCTCACCTCAGATCCCTGGGAGTGATAATAGTTCCTTACTTGGACGATCTGCTCATCTAAGCTCCGTCTCAACAGATACTCCTCCAACATGCCTTGCTGACATACAATGTGCTAGTTCAGCACGGTTGGATTGTCAAATTCAAGAAATCAAATCTGATTCTGTCTCAACGACTTCAATTCCTAGGAATGATTCTCAATACGGTGAATCAAAGAATTTACCTGCCAGAACAGAAGGTACAGAGTATTCGTCATCTGGTACAGTTAGTGCTCAAGCCACGCACAGTCTCGGTACATTTGTGTTATCAACTGTTAGGAAAAATGGTGGCGGCTTTCGAATCGCTCCAATTTCGAAGATTTTACTCACGTCCTTTTCAACTAGATGTGCTCGCACAGTGGTCAGGCACGCATCTGCAAATTCCCCAGAGGATGTGGTTGGCTCCACGGGCCAGAGTATCACTACTCTGGTGGCTCCAAGTACACAATCTCACTGCAGGAAAAGGTTCGGCGTCTGGAATTGGATAATTCTAACGACGGACGCGAGTCTCAGAGGTTGGGGAGCTGTGATCCAAGATTGTCAGCTTCAGGGACTATGGACAGTTCGCAAAAGATTGCTGTCTATAAATGTCCTAAAACTCTGGGCAATTTACAACGCGCTACGACAAGCAGTGCACATGCTCTGGTCTCAGACTGTCCAGGTGCAGTCAGACAACGTGACAGCAGTCGCGTACATCAACAAACAAGGAGGAACAAGAAGCTGCATGGCCATGCGGGAAGTAGCTCGAATCCTCAATTGGGACGAGCATCACCAGGTGATATTGTTGGCAGTGTTCATTCCGGGAGTGGACAACTGGGAGGCGGATTATCTAAACTGTCGGGATTTTCATCCAGGAGAATGGGCATTAAATCCAGAAGTGTTCCAGATGTTGGTCCAGCGTTGGGGTTACCCACAGGTGGACCTGATGGCATCTCGCCACAATTATCAAACACCCCAGTATGTGTCCAGAACAAGAGATCCAAAGGCAGTAGCAGTGGATGCTCTCACGATCGCATGGCCGTGCAGCCTTGTGTATCTGTTTCCACCGTTTCCGCTGCTTCCTCTGTTGCTAAAGCGGATCAAATGAAAGTCCACCACAGTCATACTAGTGGCGCCTCATTGGCCACGGAAAGCATGGTTCTCGGATCTCCGCGGACTACTCGCAGACTATCATTGGCCGCTCCCGCTACGTCCGGACCTGTTACAACAGGGTCCGTTCCTTTACCCCGATTTAGCATGGCTGCGTTTAACGGGGTGGCTGTTGAAACCGCACTCTTAAGAAGAGAGGGTATTCCGGAATCTGTTATACCACAGGTTCTCAAACTCTGTCCTCAGGACCCCACACAGTGCATGTTTTGCAGGTCTCCTAACAGAATTGCAAGTGAAATAATTAGCTACACCTGTGGACTTTTTAAAATGTGTCAGTGAGTAACTAATACACCTCTGCACCTGCTGGGTTACCTGCAAAACGTGCACCGTGTGGGGTCCTGAGGACCGAGTTTGAGAACCTATGTGTTATACCAACCATGTTACGTGCTAGGAAGCCAGTTACAGCAGCTCATTATCATAGAATTTGGCGTGCCTATTTAGGTTGGTGTGAAGC